>NW_024092449.1:0-14921 GCF_014356525.2 Nilaparvata lugens | reverse complement strand
GTAATTTATGTTGAAGTTAATTATTTGTTATTTGATGACTGATATTGTTTGGTTTTGTGACGTATTGCTATCTAAACGGGGATAGTAATGCGCCCCGAATCAGATGAAGAATGTCAACAAAGTAACATGAAATTGTTGTTTCTGTTGTTCGATTTTAGTTGCCAATGTTTATTGAAGCTGTTTGTATTTTTCAATTATTTCAAATTGTAGTGTTTTCTATAGTATAAACCTATTAAATCAGGCATGGCAAGATTAATTGAAGTTTTCTTGACTCTAGCCCGTTCACCTGCATGAATTAGGTATAGACTCAGGTATTTTCTAGATGTGTCGGCCTATTTCTAAATTCTAAATTTTATTCAAAATTATCTTATCTATTATCTTTTAAAAAGTGCAGGCACACAACTGCGCCACTCTGCTGTCTAGGAATTTTTAAATCTCTGGAATTCAAATTTTCTAAAAAAATAAATTTTTCATAACTTACTCTAATAATACTAGATCAATTTTTCCGAGTCTATACTTAATAATTCATTCTGTGAACGTGTTAACGGTCAGGATTTTGGGTTTGGAGTTGATTGAATAATATTTATAGTTGGTACTCCAATTTTTCTGAAGTTTAAATAATTGTAGATGAAACAGGAAAGTTATTCAGTTATGTTAAACCATTAAAATGAAAATCTTTTGAAGTGCTTGAAGATAAAGTCAGGTATCATTGAAGCTTAAGTTGAAAGTATTCTAAAACTTCATATTGAAATTGATTATTGAGAAATTAAAGGTTCAACGGTAGAATAAAAAATTAGTAGAAGAGACTAGCATAGGTGAAAAACAACTGATTCTAAGTGCTGAATAAATTTTTTGCATTCTGTAATTCCGTGAATGATTATAGAAATTATTGTAATGTCAACGTACGTATTCTGGTCTCACGTCTGGTAGTTGAATATCATTATAGTAGTAGTGAAAGTGAATTTTGAAATTTTAAAAGTCAACTCAATGAAATTAGGAAAATGCGGAAATTATTATGGGAGAATGTTTGAGGAAAATAGGATTTTTTTTTTATAAGTTTAGGTAGATCGAAGGTAATCAGAGAATAAATAGGAAACTGTTTTATTAGTTATTGTTGATATGTAGTTTTGAAAAGTTGATGAGCAGTTTTGGCCTGGAGATGTTTAAACTAAATAATTAGATATTGTAGATTAAAGTTGAAACGATGATCAAATCCTTGGGGAATTTGTATAAGAATAAGTTGATTGAGTTGAGGTTGTTAAGTCCCTTTATCAGTAATGTTTATTCTCGAAAAGGTGAATCAGTTTTATTATTGGAGATATTTTTCTTAGGTGTGATTTTTGCGGTAGGCATGCGTAGTGATAGTGTAAAGATCCGTTGTGTTGGTGACGTTTCCTGTAGGATGTGGGGAATTTTTTTTGTTTAGTTGAGACTCAAGATTTAGAGGAGGACACGGGGATGTCCTACCTATGTGTGTTGTTGTTGAATTTAGGTAATCGGCGCGAGTGTAGGTCCGTGTCCAGCGAGAACGGAGCACTGCCCGAAAGTTGTCCATGTAACAAATCAAGGAATTTAGCTGTTACTAACCTTGCAAATTTGTACGGTGGAATTGTATAATTTTAGCGAAAGGCACCGAAGATGGTGTGAGCTAAGATTTTTTTTGTATCTAGTAAACGGTCTGGTTCATTCGAGAGTTATGGGGCTCGTCAGTAGAATAACGTAAACCGAAATCTAGAATATTTAGTGAGTCTTCGTAGTGATTGTAAGGAAAACAATCAGCGTAATGCAGTTTAGGGAAGCCCAGTCAAAAGGTTCGTTTATGTTTGGTAGGAAAGTCAGCCGCAAAAACACAAGTAATAATTGGTAAAAAAGGGGTATTATTGAGTTTAAAGTTGCTTAGAAATTTGGTATGGTAACGATAATTGAAGGTTTTAGACAATGAATATTTAAAGTGATTAGTTAAGGTATACAAATAAAATAACAGAGAAACTTTTTCGAGTACCTAGGTAATGTTAAAATGGTTATCAGTGAAAGTAGGAATAAATATTGGAACAGTACTGAACGGGTTAAATTAAAATAAAATTAACAGTGAAATTCTTCTAGTCGAATTTGAAATGAAAAGGGAAAAATCTCTTGAGTTAAGCATGAGTTTAAATTATTCTGTAGTTGAGAGTTGAAAGGTTGATTAAAAATTTAAATGGGGATATAAGGTAGAAATATGTAGGAAAATTCGTGTCAGAAAGGAAATAGAATTTTTGTTGGGAAAATTAAATTGAGGTAATTAACAGTAGTAGGACCCTTTAGAGATAAGTAGTCAAAAAGAATTAATAAATAAAAAAAAATAGGAAAATCTTTAATGAAATGATAAATTTTTCAATGATGAATAGTAAAATTGCAATCAAGTTTTCCATGTGTATAAGTTGAGATATTTTGAGATCTAGTAGAGTAATTGGAACTAGTTGGATATGAAATTTATTGTTGAGAAATAATTATGTGAGGCTCCAGTAAGGTTGAAAATGTCAGTGAACTTGAGAATCAGTAATAGTGTATTAGTAGCCTATTAATGTGTTAATGTGTTGGTAAATTTCATAATGTTGATAATCCGAAGTCAAGCATTAGCAGTCCTAAGGTAGTTGATCGAGCTGGATTTTCATGTTATTAAATCATGCCTTGAGAATTACTCTTCCAGTGTTTAGAGAAAATGTCACGTACTTTGAGTTTGCGATAAATAATAGCCTGGCACTCGATCATAGTTTTGTTTTGACTAGCGTTCTGTCGTAGAGGTTTCCTACTGGAATATTATAATGAAAAGTGTTTTTCTCATGATTGTGGAATGCAAAATCGCGCTTGTGTCATATAGCTCTCGTGTTGATCTAATAATGCAATTTCAACCATTATTATCTTTGAATCGTAGCCTATGTAGAATAGTATTGCCTACTAAATTGCTTTATATTGTTAAAAATATGTTGCACTCTCAACTCTATAGTAATGATAGTTAGATTTCAATACATTCAGCAGAGTGAAAAAGTTTCATCCTTTACTATTATAATCAATGTGCTTCATATTTTACAACAGCAGAGTAACATAGGACCAATTAAAACTATGATGTCTTTTAAACGTTTTCCCTTGTTAGAGTTTGCCAAGAAAATAACCAGGGACTCAATAAAGTGATTGAAGTATTCAAAGATTATTATACTCGGTCCATCTTTAGTGCCTACTTAAAAAGTGGACACGCCCATATTGTTTTGTCCTGACTCTTGCCACAGTTTTGAAGACTCTTGCCACAAATCTCAATTAGTTATACATTTTGCTGAATTTCGGAATGATTAAAGAGATTTCTTTTGAAGAGGGCCCGCTTCAAATTGGATCCTACTATCAATCCAGAAATTCGACTCTCCAAATCATACAGAATGCCTCTATGGTAACATATCCTGATTAGATTTCTTTTTGCGTGTTTCACACCGTAAGGAGGGGGAGTGTGCCGGGCACTCTTTAATTCAGGCCTTTTCCCAAGTTATAATAGTAAATTTAATACGCAATAGACTAGAGCCATTATTGTAAGTGAGTTAGCGAAATAAATTATTTTCTCTCTCTATTATGAACGGCCATGACTTCGAGTTTCCCATGATAGATATTTAAAAATTGTGGCTCCGAGTCGTCGAGGAATGTAGATTATGGAATTATCTCTAAAACTTAGCCTTCTTGTCGCGACATAAAGTGCGATAAGTTGGAAAACAGCAAGCATTGAAATTATAACAAACTACCGATTTTGCAGTTACTATTTGGTCCTAAGGCTCTAGAAGCCACACGACGATTGGTCAAATTGATTCCATTCGCCCAATAGGAGACCTGTTTCTAAATACAGTAGTGGGGATTCCCCAGTCGAGAGACCAGATTATGTTCCGGAGGACACTTTACTAGGAGCACTACGAGAGTAAAGATGTAGTCATTATGTTTCGCCCTTTTTGGGCAGGTTTACAAGTTTAGGAGCTAGTTTTATTTTTATTAAAGTTCAAATTTACTAGTAGTGCCATGTCCTGAAAGGTTTAATTGTGTTTCTTCATCATGTATGAATAATTGTTTCTTCAAATAACCGCTAAGGTACGTAAAATAAGGTTAAAATATAATTTAGGGAATTCAATTGATTGAAACTTCCATAAGAGTATTGAATTAATTAAGCCTGTTACTTTTCAAGTTAATAATATTGATTGAGAATAATCCTTTTGATTTTATTAGTGATGGAAGATACTTATAAATTTTTTTCTACAGAAGTATAGAAAGTTTTCAGTTACGTTACATTTGAGTTATTGTTTCTGGAGATATATTATCGTAGAGTATTGCTGAAAGTCAGGAAGATAGCCTTTAAATTGGAATGAAACTTTTAAGAATTGTCATATTGAGTTTATGACATTTTTAATTTATATTTTTCAGACTCTGTTTTCTTATGTCATTAAGGCTTTTGAATGATTTAGTAAATTTTTTATGATAGAAATCTTAATAGATGAAGAAGAAAGTTTTTCTTCTCCAGGAAATTAATATTAATGAATGTTCAAATTTTAATACAATTTAAATTATTTTCTATGTGTCTACTAATTTTATTTAATTAAAGGTAAAAACTATCCACAAGATGAATCTTATAAGGCAAACATTATCTTTCCTTAAAGTGAAATTTTCAATATTTCTTTCTTTTATTGTGTTATAAAGTGTCTTGTTTTATTAGGTGATAATTCATAATTTCAGTTGATACTAGTTTTTGGACTTTTATTTGTAGGTAAATCAAATCATAAACTCTGGAATGTTCATTTTTAATTAAGGTTCTGAGCAGTTTTGGGCGAATGCCCGTTATTTACACTTGGATTGCGTCCTATAGTTCATAAATAATAAATAAAATAAATGTTGGCTGGCGCACAAGTTTCCAACAATACTAGCCGAGCTACTATATGAATAATTATATTTGATTTCGTAAACCAAACGAAAAATATCATATAAGTTAGCATCATTTCAATTTGAATTATTTGTGAAGAAAGATCCATTAATTCTGATAAAAAGAATCAGTAGCTAAAAGATAAAAATCTATATAAAATGAGGATTCAAATAGAATGAGAGAATTTAATTAATTGTAATCAATAGATAACTCCTGTTTTAGCTTTTGATGAATTGTAGGAAGAGTTAGAAATTAATGCTGTAATACATTTATTTACAGCGGTTCATGTGTGTTCCCAAACCAACTTCTTGTACCACCACCCCTTTGGTTCCGCAACTTTATGTAACACCGCTTCAAGACACCCGTTCAGACGACAGGTCTAGGGACGTAAGAGGACGTCGCCGTCAAGCCAAATTCAACCGGTAAAAGCTCACCGCCAAAAACAAGGTACTGTAACCCCGACGATAAAGCAACGTACAGACCAACGAAAGTGCAGTGTAGTGAAACAAAGGTTCATTCGAGAATGTCAATCAAAAGTGGGGATTCAAAATTATTATGAAATGGGTTATATGGGTTACTATCGACGAAACTTGGGTTCAACGGGCTTTTCTTTCTTGAGTAATTTATGTTGAAGTTAATTATTTGTTATTTGATGACTGATATGTTTGGTTTTGTGACGTATTGCTATCTAAACGGGGATAGTAATGCGCCCCCGAATCAGATGAAGAATGTCAACAAAGTAACATGAAATTGTTGTTTCTGTTGTTCGATTTTAGTTGCCAATGTTTATTGAAGTTGTTTGTATTTTTCAATTATTTCAAATTGTAGTGTTTTTCTATAGTATAAACCTATTAAATCAGGCATGGCAAGATTAATTGAAGTTTTCTTGACTCTAGCCCGTTCACCTGCATGAATTAGGTATAGACTCAGGTATTTTCTAGATGTGTCGGCCTATTTCTAAATTCTAAATTTTATTCAAAATTATCTTATCTATTATCTTTTAAAAAGTGCAGGCACACTTGGTATTGCAGTCATCCTCCATAGTCAAACTCTTTACTTACTTCAAAACATTGAACTTATCTAATTCCAATAGTTCAGTTTTCAGTATTCACAGTGAGAGTGAATTCTATTCAATTTTCACCGATTCCAAACACCGGTCCCTATTGCAATGCCACATACTTTTCAGCATAGAGGTTACAGCGTGTTGTGACGTGAAGACTGATAGCAATGCAGGGCCAAACCAGGCACAGGAGCAGGGCCAATTCAAACAACAGAGGGCCAATTGAAGGGCCAGACCAGAGCCCATTGATTAGGCACACCGTGCGCCGTTCCTCAGCCCTCAGCCCTATAAAGGACTACGTGATTTGTATCGTCAAGTGGTCGACTAATACGTGTGGATTGTGTCTCCTCTGCTCGATAATCCAATAGTGGGCCACCACAGATGCCTGGATTCTGTGGTGGTGACCGTAAAGCATGCAGCTTACACTGTAATTGCTGATCAGGTATGGTCCAGTTGTTCCCCAAGTATATCAATGGCTTATAAACCCTGAAACCGGTACATATCCAATCGATAAAATTTTGAGTATTGGAATTATTCTTATCATGAATTATTGTAAGTAATGAGTGATCAAGCGTAACAGGCTCCTTTTCACACTAGTTAGCGTTGGCGTATGTTCTTCAACAGTGGGTACAATTATACCATGCAGATGCAAAACCTATGATTCACTTAATTACATCGTCAGGTATGAAATACTTCAACTTAGAATCCTTTTTTAGAAATTATGAAAATACTTATAGAAAGGTCCTGAATGCCGCCAAAAAAATTGCCGCTAGTACATTTATAAAAAAATCTTCAAATCAAACAAGAGCAATATGGAAACTAGTTAAGACTGAGACAGGAAAGAGTACCGTTCCAACATTAGAAACAAACATAGCCAATGAAACTGGAATTATGAAAGGAGGCAAAGAAGCTGCAGATTTACTGAATAATAATTTTATAAATACTCCTCTGAAAATACAACAATCTATCTGTATATATACTGACGTAGATGAATTTTTAAAGTTCTTTAGCAGTGTTCATCTACAGTCGCGCACTTTCCACTTGAAAGAATTTGATCCAATAAGTAGAACAGAACTCAGAAAGATAATTAAATCATTAAAAAATAAAAAATGCTTTGATCACTACAATATTTCAAACTATCTAGTAAAGCAAACAGCCAAACATATAATTGAACCTCTGACTTATATCTTTAATGAATCAATGAAAGCCGGTTGTGTACCGTTAAAGTTGAAATATTCTAATGTAGTCCCCATTTATAAGAAAGGTAACCACAAGCTTCCTGAAAATCACAGACCGATTGCCAATCCACCTGCATTTCTAAAGATATTCGAATACGTAGTGCTCCACAGATTAAGAAAGTACTTGAACAAGTTAAAACTGCTGTCCCCTAAACAGTTTGGATTCAGGCCCAGCACTTCTACAGGTGATGCGCTTTTTTCTTTTATAAATGAAGTGCTGAATTCTGTGGATGGAGGATCCAGGGTATGTGGCCTGATTGCCGATCTTTCCAAAGCTTTCGATCTTGTAAACATTGAAATTTTATTGAAAAAGATGAAATTATATGGTTTTGAAGGCAAGGTTCTCAAGTGATTCGTATCGTACTTTGATGAGAGACATCAGCGGGTGGAAAAATACAGTCTCACTCTTTTGTGTATCAGTCGGAATGGTTACAGGCGAGGAGTGGGGTCCCTCAGGGATCAGTCCTTGATCCTTTGCTTTTCCTTCTATATATTAACGACTTGCCACCACACCTTGAGCCAGCACACTGTGTTTTATACGCTGATGATGTAAGTATTTTATTGAAAAGTAACTAGTATGTATGAGAGGGGGGTAAAGAGTGCAGGAATTCGGCTTTATAATTCATTGCCAACACGCAAAAAAGCTCTTACAGGTGAAAAGTTCAGAATTAAGGTGAGGAAGGAGTTGTTGCAGGTTTGTCCTTATTCCAGTGAGAAATTTTTTTTGCATTATAGAATGCAAAGATTGACGACTTAGATTATAATTGACAAATCCTTATACCCCTTTCATAGGTGGTCAGTGGGATGAAAAAATGAAATGAAAAAAAAATGATGGAATGTCTATATGGACGACAAATAATTTTCAGAAGAAATTACGTTTTCCAACATTACATTCAAAAAGGTTGATAACTGGCACAGTAGTATTTCTTGAATGATTCCATTGATAAATTTCATTGAGAATAACGAAATAGATTGTTTGAAGCAAACCATAACTGGTGTATTTAATAATTTGATTTGTATAGAAAGAGATATTGTGGCATTTTTCTCTTATAAGAAGAAATTTTTGTTGAGAATATCACTTTATTTCATCAAGAACAATAATTCACATTTCAGAACAAGGTATCATGGCAATTGCTAGTTCACGGAATCAATTTGGAATTGGTTACAAATTGCAATTTATTGTCTTTGTCATGGTTCTTTGATGGAAATTATTGTTATTGAACAATAATAATATTGGTACTGTATAGACAACATCGATGTATTATTCTTCTTACTATTGCATTTTGTCAGATTCATCATTATTCATATCACAATCGTTTCAGTACTGTCTTCTACATGATGATAAGGAGAAATAATATTTCAATTTCACTCAGTAGACTACTTTACTATGTTGAGAGCTTCATGATCAATACGGTCGGGAGCTTCAAGAGAGAACTTCAATAACAGTGTACTATCAAGAAAATTTCCATTAATTGATATGCAATTATAATTTTCCTATGTTCTTTGATTCTGTTTTTTTGCTATTCTCTTGATTAATATCTACTGAGTGTCTTTGTGGCACCATCTTGGAAAATTGAAGGTTATTGAGCTTGATCATTTCTCAAAAATGCATCAAATGCAATAATCCCTTGTAAGCTTCTCAATAATATATATCATGTTATATCATTGAAGTCATTATTTATTTGATAGCTCATATTTTTATTTATACCTCTACTAACGGGAATTATGATTATTCCAGAGATGATAAGCTACAATTTACTTGAGAGTACTTGAGAAAATTCTCGACCTGGATGATTAATAACCTCCACTTTTCGCCACTACTCAGAAAAATATTCAGTGAGCTACTAATTAACAATATAAATTCAATTTTATAACAACGTTTTTCCTTCACTCACCTATTTCCTTGCATAACTCACCCTCTCTCTACAACTCCCCCTCACTACATCCTTCCTCTCTTCTCCTAACACTTTTCTTCTGGGATTCCACTACATCCCTTTTTAGCTTTGTTCCATCGGATCTCCACTCATTCGGAGAAGCTGCTGCTCTCAATTGGGTGCCAACAACGGAATTTTCCCCCAAAAAAAGTGTAACGAATTTTCCGAATAATTTTGACGTGCTAAAAACTATACCCAGGGGAAAAGGAAGCGTTGAGACAGCAGCCGTATGCAGACGCTTTTCCGTTAATTAATAAATTCTCCGACACAAACGTCCTTGTAAGTTGAGTTTACACATACCTAGTCTGAGTTTCCACTTCGCTCTGTTATTATCATTCATAGCTTTGGAGCCAGATGAGAACTCTCGCATACTTGTTATTAGACTCAATAATTATGAGATATAATCCCATTATCCTCTCTATTTAATTATGAGCAATGTTAATCTACCATTATTTTTATTGTTCCCTTTAATCCAAGAATCCTTCACACGAACTCTCACACATGTTTCTCAATGTGGAAGAGGCTTTGAGTTGAGATCGCCCATTAAAATATATCATCATAAACAATTGCTATGGAACAATATGTATTTGATCTGTTGGGAAACACTAATGTTTGTGGATATTTTGTCCACCTTTGATATTCAGTATTTTTCAAAAGGCTATTCAAAAGCAATGAGGAAGAATTCCGGGAGCTTTCACTTAATATAAGTTGTTGCCCCAGGCAGGCTCCAGCTGTCTATCCCATGATAAAATGAGATGTAAGAGGCTTTAAATAGATTCGCAAACATATTCCTCTTTTAGGATGTGTGTTCAATAGACCTTCATTCTAATAAAATGAATACATTTTGTACAATAACCACTGAGTACCGTTCGATCTTTCACACAAGACCGCCATTTTTTCCGTTTTCGGACGGTACTCAGTGAATATTGTACAAACTTTATTCATTTTATAAATTATGATGTAAGAGGTTCAGGTGGCAATTCCACTTCCAAATCATTGTTCAAATCTTGTGTCATCAATAATCATGACACATTGTCATGATCATACAGAAAGAATGTACTTCATACAAGAAGTTTGAGAATAGTAATGTGATCTGAAACAAAGAATGCTGAACAGGAAAATTAAGTTTCTTCTGGTTCAAGTATCTTTGATTTGAGTTATAGGATCTCATGTTCTTGGAGTGGAAACCCTTCCAACAGGGGTAGCAAGTACATTAATCTCAACTCATTTGAGCTATGGGTAATGAGCTCAGCCATGTCGATCGTTTCAACCTGATGTAGACTACAGTTACTATATAACCATGGTTTTTAAGTTACTGTAGTGTAGGCCAATCTTCATATTCTCTGAAAAGGTGAGTTAAATTTAGTATTAACATTGGAATTTTAATAAATTACCACTACTGTTTTGTTGATCAAACTGGTTATCTACTGACCGAACCTTCAAGTCCAATCATTATTTCAAATTTCCGAGATCAATATTTCCCTCAAGTTCGATGTTGGATGATAGATGGGTGGACGTCCACTTGTGTAGCTCAGCTGTATCTCTAACATCATTGTCTATCTTGAAACGATGAGATGAGCTGATGCATTAACTTTGTCAAATTGGAAACTTTCGCTCTGCTCATCCGAGATGGATTTCAACAGTTCTCTCATCTCTCTCTGTCCCGAACATTCTACTTCTCTCACGACCTCGCTCCCTCTCTCTCACCTTCTCCGTCACTATTCCTCCATCATCCACATTCGTGGCCAAAGCTTATTGATGCGGCTATCACGAAGCCTTCATTTCATTTCATTACAGAAATTGAGGGCTGTTAACTTTCTCCTCCACTCTCTCTTCTTTATCACTCCCTCTTCCTCCTTTTTCAACCCAATGAATTACTCTCTCACACTCACTCTCTCTCTTTCTCTATTCACTCCACCACACGCTCTCACTCACCCTCTCCTCAAAGCAGATTCAATTACTGCAATGACCGCCTTCCCAAAATCGATTACATAGATGATAGAGAGAGGTCTTCAAAGTACGTAGCATTCAATATAATACCAAAGACCATCATATTATTTTATAGATACATTACAAATGGTACAGCATTAACGCGACGAAGATATGCAACAACGCAACTAATGTGATGTATTCCTTATTCTCCTTCTCCTTGGATTTCTTGTTCATGTACTTTCTCTTATCTTGTCCGTTCCCTTCTTCTTCTCCTTCATTTTACTTTTCCGTTGTATATCCTAATGCCATTGCACATCTTTTGTCAGTCGAGAAGTTACTCAATGAAACAAGAAATTGATTTGCTATACTCTTATAATATTGTTGAAAATCCAAGTTTGCAATTGAGACACTGAATATCAGTATTATTATCGGAAATTCTTCATAAGAGGGATATTGGAACTTCTCTTATAACAAGACATACAACACGTTTTGGAGCTAAAACGAATACATGTGGATTCCTCATGATAGATAAAACTACTACAACTTCTCACAACTTATTTATTGGTAGGACATAGTTTAATCTCAATTTCGCTGAAGTATTGAACATTGTTCAGCAGAATTGTATGATAACACTAAGCAGAATTGTAGTATAATAAGTCCCATAATTATTGATAGTTGGCTCACCTGTGATAGTGGAATGTTCTTATACCATCAATAACTTGATCGATCCTCCATTTTTGGCGTGTTCTGTCGCAGCCAGTAACAACCCTCCACCTCGATAGGTCAACCAATCATATTGGCTCATTCATAGTATTACTATTCTGCTGCTTTATAATATCGTGATTCTAGTCAACCAGAGAGTAATAGCGATTTTGCAACGGCATTGAGTACATCATATTCTCAATAAATAAATCGTTGTGACAATATTATCAGATCGTTTCATTCATTATGCAAATTTGGAACGATATCACCTTCACTCCTTCAAAACAATTAAAATTTCTCAAGTGTTGATGTACGTTGATCTTAGCGTTCCTAACGAAGAAAGCCTAAATTTAGCACCAATAAAAATGTCACCATCCTGTGATACATTACTGGGAATGGCAATTAAAAACAGGCCTTCCTAACAACCTTGATGGACACTTTATCTTGGCCGTTTTTTTGTTCCAATTTCGTCCTAGGAAATAAATTCGTTTAGGAAATAGAATCTTACTGCTGGTTCCTCTAGCGAAGAAATTCCAGCACCGGGTTAATCTTTGCTTCAGACCTGTACGTTTTTTTCTGAGTGGTTTTCTCTGAGGAGCTCGGACTCCTTTCTTTTTCTCCCTCGGTCTTACCTCGTTCTAGTCTTATTCTTACTTGTTTTCAGCTCATTTTTATAGTTCTCCCAACTTCCTGAATTAGGTCAACTCATTCTTGTCTACTTTCAATTACATAATAATTTACCTTCATTCTCATTATTATTGTGAATTCCCTCATTCACTTTCTAATCATTCCAACATCCTTCCATATTCTTGTAATCACTGTGAATTATTCTCTCCATTTTTTAATTTCCTCCTTCTCCTGCTTCCTAACATCGACATGAATTTCCTGCACTTCTTGAACTCTAATCTTCTTCTATTTCTACTCGACTGTCCTCCTTATTACCTCACCTCACACTGCATACTCATTTATCTCTCCTTCTCAATCCGAATCCCTTTCTCAAGCACTCTTCTTTGAACTCCCTATTTTAAAAAGTATATTTTTTTCACTCTCCACTCTCTTCTTCGTCTTCATCATTCTCATGCCATTCATGATTCTCTTCCACATTAAGTATATTTATCTCTTCTTATTATGCTTTGCCTCATTATCATCTCCCTCTCAACTGAATCCTTCTTCCTTATCACCTTTCATAATGTAAATACTTTTTCTGTTTTTCCTTTTCTCTTCATTTCAGATCACCTATTCATTTTCTGATGAACACTTTCCTTATTTACAACCTCCTTCATTCATTCTTTCTTCACATGTATCTCCCATTCGTATCCTAATTGTCATTTCGTATTCATTTTTGTCTTCCTCCTTCTCCTCTTATCTCCTTTTTACTCATTTTCTTCTTATTCTCCTTCTTCCTACTCCTTTTCTTCATGCTCCACTCTCTCTGAACGATCGATTTGAAAGCTTTTACACGCCAAATAGCCGACTTTGCTAGATCCCCACTATACAAGATCACTGAAGCCTGAAGAGTTCGAACCATGAAACGAGGCTTCGATGCAAACCGGAAAAATCAATGTGCGGTTAATAGGTACTCGCTCGACTTCAGGTAATGAATTGCGAGTGAAATTGATAGGAATTCACTGATAGTTCCGGATAGACGAGATAATAACTATACCGGTACCAAACCATTTTCTAGCAGGCACATTCCTTGGGAATTTAGTAATGTACGAAAATATGCACCCTCTCCTTTGAAAACACATTGTTTTTTTTCAATAGTATTATTGAGATTATTCGAAGATTGCGAATTGCTAACATTAATCAACTGGTTGTCATAAGTTACTCTTCGATGAAACATTCACAGTTTTCGTGATTCACCAGCACAATTGAGAAGGATTGTAGAAACGTCAACTATAATCAATTGGCTTTACAATCGAAAATTAATATTCATACTCATCAAATATTTCATAGCAAACTCAGATGATCTGCTCCTTTAAGGCATAGGTTACACGAAATGAGTGTAGTTTTTTCTGTCTCTATAGTGAGAACGATAACAAACAGAAGTGAAGGCTTCAAAAAGGAATAATAAGTCTGCCTATAAGATCAAATTGTACAGAATGTTGTCAAATCGTTTATCACTCGACATATTGATGGAGGAGGATTATATTGACAAAGCAGTAACTCAAATTATGATAATATGCAATCCACACAATAATAACAGTTTTATGAGGATAGGATAAACAATTTCGTAAATGGAGGATGAGAATACTGGCATACATTCTCAAATCACATGCTATCAAGAGAAATAATAGAATAGTAATATTCTAATAGTTCTTATCTTTAGGAGAAAAATAGACTCCTATGTGAAAGGGAATGTGAGCAACCTGGATTGTGAAGAGCAATCATACAGTGAGTAGAGGAAACTAAATGTTATTTCTCGTGCCGAGAAAATCATTTGTCAATAACAATCTCTTCTTCAGTTAACGTGAGTTATTCACTTGGACAATATTATTATTAATATAGATCAATAGAACCAAAACAATGTTCAAATTGCATGTTTTCAAGAATAACAAGAATTATTATCCGTGTAATTTAATCTGCTTCATTACAGAGTCAAAAAATGTTTATGAACAATAAAATGTAACCATAATACAGTGCAATTTGATTTGTGACGGAGACAGAAAAACAATGTTGTAAATTAGAAAGAAACAGTTGTTTCGGGGTCGTATTGGCGTCACATTTCCGTTGCGTTGCGTTTGGGTCGCACATACGTCGCCGACTGATCACTTTACGACCAAACTTCGCCGTAAAATAAATCCAATAACTCACTTCGTTCTGTCAGCATTCCTGCCAGATGACGTCAATGCTTTCCGCATTCAACCAATGCTGACTGTTCGAATAGCTGCCGAGTTGGCCGATTTTTATTGCCGCGTGGCGAGATACACTTTAAGCTGTCAGCATTGATTGGATTAGGAGTATCGATGATATTTGAAAAGAATGCTGACAGAGTGGAGTGGATGCGCTACACCGCAGTCAACTTTCAGTTTAGTGGAGTGGTTGGCGAGGGTCTCGAGCCTCGGACTGTGTGCCAGAAAAACAGTAGGCCGACAAAGTTTCTTGCTGAATCAAAACCGGAAACCCGGTAA
>NW_024092448.1:0-18970 GCF_014356525.2 Nilaparvata lugens | reverse complement strand
CCATTTATTTTTAATTTATTATTCAAATGTTCTTTTACACACTTTATTTACAGTGTTCTTCCACACTCTAATTACACTGTTATTTCACATTTCATTTACACTGTTCTTTTACACTCTAATTAAATTTTCCACTCACACTTTATTCACACTGTTCTTTTACACTTCACTAAAACCGTTGTTTCTTAGAATTGAAGTTATTTCTTCTTATCGCTCGTATCCATTTTCGTTTCACAGTTTCATCTTTCGAAAAAGAAAATATTGTACGGAAACTTTTGGAGTCCTGTTATAATTCCCGTAACAATTAGGTAAACAACAGTATCCCATGATTTAGAACCCCAAATTCATCATTACTTTCCACAAACGAGTATTAGAAGAATGATAAACAAACCATATTTATTGAAATGGAAGACCGTGAAAATTGAATTATTGTAATTCCAATTTTGTTGATTACCATATCAGATGTGATAACAAGCATCAGCGCTCTTATTTCGCTTGCTTACCGCCAGTAGATCATCGATCTACATGTGATGACGTCATAGTTTATTAGAGCTTCAGTTGTGAGGCCTGAAGTAATAGTAGGTATTGTCCATAACCACCCTTGTATTTTATTCTAAACGCCCCGACTAAAAAAATGACTGTTCTGTGAGTAACCATCCAGCAGTGCCCCCTCAGGTTGAAGACATTGCTTTGTTTCAAATAATTGTGTTGTCTTCGGTGTTTAGAATTAATTCATTTTCAGTAAATTATTTATTTTGGAGTTGGACAATTATCTATATAAATGAAATCTATTAAAATTAATAATATGAATAATAGCATCTAAAGTAAAGTACACTAAGCTAAACCAAGCTAAACATTATTGTTTTCATCATATGCATAATAATACAATAATAATTGATTGGAGTAAATAAAAGCGTTTGGTTGTTTTTGATAGCATGTTTGAAGTTTAGTATGTCTAGATATTGGTATGGAAAATATTGGACAGTGCTTCTCGAAAGTTGTGAAAGTTATAAAAGTGTAGTGTGAAAGTTGTAAAAGTGTAAAGTGTAAAAGTTGTAAATGTGTAAAAGTAATTCAATTCAATTTATTTCAAGAAACAAAAATACAATAGAATTCAGTACATAACATGATAGCAGAGTACAATGAAGACATATTTATTATATTGAATCTATCATAAAAAATGTACTAAAAAACAATTTGGTTGGCAGAAGTTAATATCCCCCGAAGCCAGTTACTCATTCAGTTACATTTATTACATATTTTAGCTATTAGTCACATATATTCAGTTACTTATTCAGGCTTATTATTAATCGATCTTTTTCAATACTTAATTTACCGAGGATGGCCTATTTTCAATTCTTCAAGATTTCAGTAGGTCAAGTTTTTATTTGGACCCTTGCGGAGCAAGGTTACCAGCAAGTTTTCAATAAACGTTGGTATTTGAATTTATTACTGATAAAAGTAATTTATTTTGTAACATAGATTTCTATCGAAACCCTCGATTCTCCAATTATAATTCCGCCATCAGGGTTCATCGTCACTCACCAATTATACAAAAAGTTTGTGAAGCAATAAATTTTCCAGCTATTTTCCAAGGTCACGCATTAGATTTTTTTATAAGAGTTTTAAATCCCCTGCATGTTTTGAGTAAGTGAAAGGAGAGTAAACGGGGGAGCACAAGTGATTTATGCAAAAAGGTAGCATAGCTTAAACTACACGTCGATTAATGATAGCCTATGCGTGATCAATTAATTTGTCAGTTATGATTTTATCGTACACGCACATGGGAGAGTATGCTGAACTGATTATTAGGTCAATAAAAATGATAGGATGGTCTGGATTTGAGATTGTTAGCATGGGTTATAGATTTTGAGGTGTGCATCCAGCTAAAGTTTGTCATGAGATACATCAACTATTTGGCGGTACGAAGTTCGCCGGGCCAGCTAGTATATGATGAATTTGAATTGAAGTGTAATTGGATGAGATTCCGAATACTTTTGGTTGACTTACTTGACCAGAGATTGAAGTAGATGTGACAGAGGTTTCAAGTCTTCGTTGGCATGCACTTGTTTGGCCCAGTCGTTGTAAGGCAGTGATTTCAAATTGTAGCCCCTTCTCTCCATTACTTTCCACAAACGAGTATTAGAAGAATGATAAACAAACCATATTTATTGAAATGGAAGACCGTGAAAATTGAATTATTGTAATTCCAATTTTGTTGATTACCATATCAGATGTGATAACAAGCATCAGCGCTCTTATTTCGCTTGCTTACCGCCAGTAGATCATCGATCTACATGTGATGACGTCATAGTTTATTAGAGCTTCAGTTGTGAGGCCTGAAGTAATAGTAGGTATTGTCCATAACCACCCTTGTATTTTATTCTAAACGCCCCGACTAAAAAAATGACTGTTCTGTGAGTAACCATCCAGCAGTGCCCCCTCAGGTTGAAGACATTGCTTTGTTTCAAATAATTGTGTTGTCTTCGGTGTTTAGAATTAATTCATTTTCAGTAAATTATTTATTTTGGAGTTGGACAATTATCTATATAAATGAAATCTATTAAAATTAATAATATGAATAATAGCATCTAAAGTAAAGTACACTAAGCTAAACCAAGCTAAACATTATTGTTTTCATCATATGCATAATAATACAATAATAATTGATTGGAGTAAATAAAAGCGTTTGGTTGTTTTTGATAGCATGTTTGAAGTTTAGTATGTCTAGATATTGGTATGGAAAATATTGGACAGTGCTTCTCGAAAGTTGTGAAAGTTATAAAAGTGTAGTGTGAATGTTTTAAAAGTGTAAATTGTAAAAGAGTAAAAGTAATTCAATTCAATTTATTTCAAGAAACAAAATTACAATAGAATTCAGTACATAACATGATAGCAGAGTACAATGAAGACATATTTATTATATTGAATCTATCATAAAAAATGTACTAAAAAACAATTTGGTTGGCAGAAGTTAATATCCCCCGAGGCCAGTTACTCATTCAGTTACATTTATATTAGTTACAGTTATTACATATTTTAGCTATTAGTCACATATATTCAGTTACTTATTCAGGCTTATTATTAATCGATCTTTTTCAATACTTAATTTACCGAGGATGGCCTATTTTCAATTCTTCAAGATTTCAGTAGGTCAAGTTTTTATTTGGACCCTTGCGGAGCAAGGTTACCAGCAAGTTTTCAATAAACGTTGGTATTTGAATTTATTACTGATAAAAGTAATTTATTTTGTAACATAGATTTCTATCGAAACCCTCGATTCTCCAATTATAATTCCGCCATCAGGGTTCATCGTCACTCACCAATTATACAAAAAGTTTGTGAAGCAATAAATTTTCCAGCTATTTTCCAAGGTCACGCATTAGATTTTTTTATAAGAGTTTTAAATCCCCTGCATGTTTTGAGTAAGTGAAAGGAGAGTAAACGGGGGAGCACAAGTGATTTATGCAAAAAGGTAGCATAGCTTAAACTACACGTCGATTAATGATAGCCTATGCGTGATCAATTAATTTGTCAGTTATGATTTTATCGTACACGCACATGGGAGAGTATGCTGAACTGATTATTAGGTCAATAAAAATGATAGGATGGTCTGGATTTGAGATTGTTAGCATGGGTTATAGATTTTGAGGTGTGCATCCAGCTAAAGTTTGTCATGAGATACATCAACTATTTGGCGGTAAGAAGTTCGCCGGGCCAGCTAGTATATGATGAATTTGAATTGAAGTGTAATTGGATAAGATTCCGAATACTTTTGGTTGACTTACTTGACCAGAGATTGAAGTAGATGTGACAGAGGTTTCAAGTCTTCGTTGGCATGCACTTGTTTGGCCCAGTCGTTGTAAGGCAGTGATTTCAAATTGTAGCCCCTTCTCTCCATTAGTTTCCACAATTCCCTAGAGAAATGAATACAAATTGAGTTGTATTGCTTCTTATTGATGTATCAAAATAATGTCTCCTTAATATTTCAACAGATTATCTTCATTCTTTGCTCTCCCTTGACATGCATATGAATTACATTGAATCCCAATATACACGTATGACTACATTTTCAGAAAGCTTGTGTGAATTTGAAATCAGAATCATCAGTAATATCTTGAAAATTGCAACTAAAAGAATTACCTTAAAAGAGTTACAGACAATGTTTGCTTCATTAGAATTACAGTAATACACATTTTTCAAAAATTTCATTATTGTATTAATTACTGTTTCAATTAATTAATTTCTAGAAGCAGAACATGAAATACCATCTTATTATATCAAAATTCAAAATAATAAGTCGATCATTTATATAAGATAATTTGATTAAAATTGAGATAACATATAAAAAAGTTAAAAGAATACATAATATGGTCAAATTAAATTACTACAGAATACATACAAATTCTTTTGTCATAAACTTTTCAATTGATATTTCCCTATGGAGAAAACAATAAAATGAAGAGAGAGATATCAGTTTGCTTACTCGCATGGAAGCTGGTCCTCATTCACAAAATGGTAGATTTTTCCCATTGAGTTATCCAGATCCAAAAACAACTCCACAAACATTTCTTGTACAAAATCAATTGGCGTCATTTCAATCTGAAATTGAAAAACAAAACTATTCTAAAACTAACTCCGAACTATATTTATTTTCAAATAATCCAGTTTAAGCTTCAGCAAATGATGTAGAGGTTTGAGTTACGAGAGAAGCTCAGCTGCCGTCTCGCCGCTGCAATTTCAAGCTTTTTCTAGTGACTGAACCATCCATACACGAAAATGTTCATGAAAAATTATAATCTTACACTATGAAACTATAAAGATATTATTAATAAAGGAGCAGATTTGGGTATAAGCCTGCTGTGTCTTTCGGTGAGTTTAATGATAAAATTGAATCATGAAAAATGCTAAATAAGGAAAAAATAGATAATAATTTCCAAGTAATTTAGTGCTAACCTGTAAACAACACATGGCAATCCAGATTTAGCAGCGCGCAACACAAGTTGCTCGGCCAGCCATTTAGTTTGGCCGTAACCACTTTGAAGACGATCCACATGTGCAAACATGTCACTGTCCTCACCGCAACCCACCATACCGTCGGCAAATACTGCATTTGTACTGAAAACAGGGGAAAACATTCTATAAAGATCAAGAAAGTAGAACAATTTTAAACTCATGCACATCTCAAAACGAGGAAACCGTTTGAACTGGTGTAGTGATTGTTCAAGTAATGTCCAGTGAAAGAGCAGAGCAGTGATTTGTAATAGGTACCATTGCTGAATGAATAAATATTATATTATTCAAGAATAAAATTTCACACAACTTGTACAGCTAACACTGGATAGGTTTCACAGCAGGTATCTCTAATATATTACAATTTAAATAAAATGAATGCTAACAAGAAATTGGATAATCGAATGAATTTTAGAAAGTATTAATCTATTTCAAATGAAGTAGTTGAGGACTCAGGAAGGGTGAAGATTGGAAGATGTTAATACAAATGAGGTGGAGTTGGAAAAATATTCAAGATTATAAATTATGGTGTTTCTACTAGATGTTCATTTACTAGCAAACATTATTTTGTTGTAATGTGAGATAAAGAGATTTCCGCTAAATAAGAACCTTGATAAAGTTCCTGAATGAAAAATACATAACAAACTCATCAAGGAGAAGAGATAGTTCTCAAACTATTTCTGCCAAGTCTAAGTTTTTACAGTGTAGATACAACACTATACAAATCCACCGGACTGTTCTGAATTGTGAGTAAAATTTCCATCTTTATTGAAGTGGCCCTTTTACAATTGATTTTGAGCATACATACCTTCCATTTGATGTCAGGCACTGCCCCAGTTCTGATGACACCCTGGATCATGTGCAGAGTGAAATCTGACGGATTACAACTGGCTACCTTAGTACTGCCTGATAGATTGCCAAATCTGAAAAATGCACATTTCATTTTGAAATAACTCCGAAAATACAAGCTTGAAAAACAAAAATAATCTAAAACTAACTCCGAACTATATTTATTTTCAAATAATCCAGTTTAAGCTTCAGCAAATGATGTAGAGGTTTGAGTTACGAGAGAAGCTCAGCTGCCGTCTCGCCGCTGCAATTTCAAGCTTTTTCTAGTGACTGAACCATCCATACACGAAAATGTTCATGAAAAATTATAATCTTACACTATGAAACTATAAAGATATTATTAATAAAGGAGCAGATTTGGGTATAAGCCTGCTGTGTCTTTCGGTGAGTTTAATGATAAAATTGAATCATGAAAAATGCTAAATAAGGAAAAAATAGATAATAATTTCCAAGTAATTTAGTGCTAACCTGTAAACAACACATGGCAATCCAGATTTAGCAGCGCGCAACACAAGTTGCTCGGCCAGCCATTTAGTTTGGCCGTAACCACTTTGAAGACGATCCACATGTGCAAACATGTCACTGTCCTCACCGCAACCCACCATACCGTCGGCAAATACTGCATTTGTACTGAAAACAGGGGAAAACATTCTATAAAGATCAAGAAAGTAGAACAATTTTAAACTCATGCACATCTCAAAACGAGGAAACCGTTTGAACTGGTGTAGTGATTGTTCAAGTAATGTCCAGTGAAAGAGCAGAGCAGTGATTTGTAATAGGTACCATTGCTGAATGAATAAATATTATATTATTCAAGAATAAAATTTCACACAACTGGTACAGCTAACACTGGGTAGGTTTCACAGCAGGTATCTCTAATATATTACAATTTAAATAAAATGAATGCGAACAAGAAATTGGATAATTGAATGAATTTTAGAAAGTATTAATCTATTTCAAATGAAGTAGTTGAGGACTCAGGAAGGGTGAAGATTGGAAGATGTTAATACAAATGAGGTGGAGTTGGAAAAATATTTAATACGGTATTATAAATTATGGTGGTTCTATTAAATATTATTTATACAAACCTTATGTAATGTATGGGCTTGACTTTGTTGTGTAGAGCAAACTGAATGATATTTTTGGTGGCCTTCACATTATCCTCGTAGAGCGAGTGAAAAGGAAATATCAGATTGACTTTAGCTGACGCATGAATTATAAAGTCAATTTCTGGTGCAAGGGAATTGTAGGCATCATCTGAGAGGCCCAGATTCAGCAGAGATACGTCACCTGGTGAGATAAAAGTATTCATTTAATACAATTGTAATGATTAGTTGAATGTGATTAGTGTGGTACATGAATTTAATAGTTGCAAATATTATTATTCCTTACATGGCGAACTGAAGCTACATTATGGTCTTGGAAATAGCATTGAGTGAATGTAAGAAATACCACGCCTTCCTGCATGCTTATTCTATGGAAATATTTACCATGCATAAGTCATACTACTAGTAGTTATGTGAACAGTAGACCTCGCGCAGTTAAAAACCACAGCCTCCTCTAATACTGTCCATCAGAGTGAATTATATGTCCTGTCCTGACGTGTCGGCGAGATATCGGTGTGTAAACAACTAATGGCTGTTTGAGTTGTTGTATCGACATAAATAATAATAATTATCATAATTATTATAACAAAATTTGTTGTAAACAACTATGCTACTATCATCAAAAGCTTACCGAGCTGAAACAGAGAAAAGTCGGGAGAAAATAATATGCTACTTCGTGTTATCAATTTCATGCCTCATTGCTTGCAATTAATAGTCCACAAGACAGTTGATTTTTCACTAAGTTACATTGAGATATTAATTATTGCATGCAATTTATAATCCACTCGACAGTTGATTCATGATGAATAATTCTATATTCTGATTTTACGGCAATATTGGCGTTTGAAGGAAACTTATTTTCCTTTTGTATTATCCTTAAAATGCAAAATTTCAAAAAACCGTATATATACGTCGACGCGAAATTCAAATACTTGTCAAATTTCATGAAAATCTATTGCCGCGTTTTGTCGTTAATGCGGAACATAAAGAGAAATGCAAAGCCGTCGACTTGAATCGTAGACCTCACTTCGCTCGGTCAACAGTATATAATATGTCTTCGTGCATTTGATAAGTACATTAGACAAATGACAGTTCATGAAAATTGAATGAGGAGATGATTCCTCGTACTTTATCAATATGACTAGTAAATCTTACAATAATCTTCCATTTTCAAAGTACCGTAGCTGCTATAATATGCTTATAACGTAGCATTATAAATTGAAAATATTGTGAATCTGAATACAAACTTCTATGCCACGCCACAAACGAATCTCTCTCAACAAGGATTCTCCAATAGTGTAAGGTTTCATCACCTCCTTTTTCGATCAGAAATGAATTTCAAGTTTCCACCAATGTTATATTTCTCCCCTAATTTTTCATACTTATTGTTGGTAAGGAACATAATAATAGTTGTCTCCATTATTTAGCTTTACTACGTATATCAGTTTTCCTCCCACCTTTTCCACAATGTTAAAGGTTGATCACTCATTTTACATGTTGGGTTTATCGGACACTATATTACACATAACAACATATTTTCATCTTGTTTTATAATAACTGAGTAACATAGAAACACATACAGTACTTTTGTTCAATTAGAAACCCCCTAAGCTTGATGCTGCATTATCTCAACTCATACCTACATGAGAAAGCAGTTAGCATAGATTATGTTGCATAATTCTCACCTTCAATTGCAATGATTCTTTCCAGAAGGTTTTCATCGACTTCAGGCAATCCAAAACGTTTCTGAGCCTCAATCACTCTCTCCATTGCTGAGCATGTTGGACTCTTCCGAACAATGCAGTATATGAGACCCTATTGTGGGGAAAACATTATCGATACAGTATTGGAACAGTTAACATCAAGTTGATGGGATGAAACATTATCATTAAATATATAATTATCATGTCAAAGCGTTCAGTAAATGGGCTGTATTGAGAGAAACCGTGAACACTGTCGAAGAAGGAAATAGTAAGATATAGAAGGAAGAAGGTGAATTGATTACAATAAAAGTAGGTTATTATGAAGAACATAAATAACTACATTAATATCTGAAGGATTTATTTTATGAGTAATGAAAAAATTGATTCTCACCTGAGTTTTTTTAAGCAGTTCACTGATCAAGTGTGATCCGAGAAATCCTGTTCCACCAGTTATTAGAATATTTCCAAAATTGCACTTATTTTTCTTCAATTTCAATGATTCCCAGAAGGATCTCAGTTTGGAATCAAGGCTGAAATAACAAAAATAAAAATACTTGCAAACTTTATTTTGCAAAACTAATAAATCAGCGAATAGAAAAATATTTAAGAACAGATTGGTACCTTACACACATTTTACAGATGATTGAATTAAATGTCGAATGAAGTTGATGAAAATAATCAAGATTTGTTCATAGAAAATATGAATTTAATGTAAACCAGCGGTAGCCTACAGTGATTGCATAAACACACACTTTACTATCGATGATAAGTACAAATTCAGTCAAACTAAGACCATATATTTAGTGTACATGATGAGACTCAACTCATTACATAGACATAATATTATGTTCAATCTAATAGAATTTAAAAGGACGCCAAAATTCAATGATTGTAGAAAATACAAGTAACAGATGTAAGGTGCAAAGTAATAGATAAGTTGTTGCTCGCTACCAGCTAGAAGTGCCTTCCAGAAACGAGAAGGGGTCACTAATGAGGGTAATGAGGCGGAATCAGAGGACAATAGATTATGGTAGTCGAGAGTTGGAGAATGAACCTTTTCGAGTCTTTATTGAGCAATACCCACAGTGGACAGGTAGCGCGGCCACGTCTCCTTTCCATAACCCATTCAATTTATTAAACAAATTGAGGTTAGTGACCTTATGATTATAAAAATCTTTACATTACAGTACTACAATATATTTACAATTGCATTAGCTACTCACTCTGAGGGGTAAGAAATCTGAATGGAGTCCAACTCTTCAACCAACTTGATATTCTCACTGCCTCCATTTCCCAGCACAAATTTCGCCAGACTCTGTACAGTTGGGTACAAGAATATTGAGCTGGTGTCCAGGTTTTTATTGAGTTTCTCATTGATTTCACTCACTACTCTAGTCGCAGCCAATGAATGTCTGTAATAAACGATCAATCAGATAAATATTAACAAAGTCAATGCAAATTAAACACTTGTATTCTCCAACAGGTACAATTGATTATTCAACAAGTGCTGAGCTCTGGCTGACGATTTGTCAGAATTATCTACTATGCATGTGCAGATCTGGAATTTCTAGTTGTCATCATGTCAACTGTATGGGTGAAAACATGGTGGATCGGCGAAAGTAGCTTTAGGTTTAAGAGTGTTGAGAATAATGCATGTATTTAAATGGTGGCGCACATAGTGGAGCGGTGTGAAACGGTCCATTTAAATACATGCATTATTTTCAACGCCTTGAGCTTGAAGCTAACTACCTTCGCCGCTCCACTATGTTTTCACACCAAGTCTTCAGGACTTACAGAGCCATTTGTAGAACTCAGCTGATCAGAATGCATTGCAAGTGGAATTGTACCAATATTACACACACCAAAGGAATATATCAGGTATAGAAAGAGATTAGGGGTTTATACTCACCCTCCCAAGTCGAAAAAGTTCTCGCTAACATCGACTGTCATCAGATTCAAGCAGTTGCACCAGACCGATGCAATGAGTTTCTCAGTAGGTGACATGCTCTGGTCATCCAAGTGAAGCGAGCCTGGCTCAACACCCTTCTCGCTTTCAGCTAGCTTCTCCTTGTCCAGTTTACCACTAGCCATGTGAATCGGAAATCTGCAATTTCAACAATCAATTCCATTTGAGGACATACTTCTTTTATTCAGTACACTGCATTGAATAATATACTGTAGACAGTAGGCTATTCAAAGTCAAAATAAGACCAAATTGTGAGTAAACTTTGGAATACTAGAAATACTGTGAAAAACAATACAAAATGTATTTTATGTGGAATATTGTCTACTAAGTTAGTGGTGGTTAACACTAAGTTCAAAGGAAACATTTAGGGCCGGTTTCCGAGCTCGGGATTTGGCTAAGTTCTAGACTTTAAACAGCTGGAGTAAGATAATTGGCTTTCCGAAACGGGGCGTAGTCGTAGTCATTGTCAAAGTCACGTTTGAATTAAATTTCAAAAACCTAGAAAATTAAACACAAAATAAAATAAAGAGAAAGTAGTGTAAAGTTTCAGCTGTTTTGAATTATTTAGAAATGTTCAATTTCGTTCCAATTATAGAAATGAGAAAATAGAAACTGTGACTTCTGTTATAAAAACTGCAAATACGCCCTGTTTTAGAAAGCTAATTTTCTGACTCCAGCTGTTTGAGTCAGCCCGAGCTGGGAAACCGGCCCTTACAGTACTTATTATTGCTAATAAGGCTTTAAAGCAGTCGGCATACAAAATATTTATATTTTACTTTGTATTTGCAATGGTAACATATTTATGAAAAATAGATTTAAAGTTGATTTACTGTATCAAATCTAATGATCCAAGTTGTAGAATATTGTTAACTAGAATTATTGAAGAAATAAAACTTGAAACAAATTTGTTGTAAATTCTGTAGTGTAAATGATTGAAATTACTTGTCAAGAAGGATGATTTTGGACGGTATCATGTAGAGAGGCAGCCTCTCTTTGAGCAGATTGCGCAGTTTGTTCTGTGCTTGGCCCACTTCACCAACATTCAATTTGGTTGAAGGTTCTTGAACAACGTAAGCGACTAGATACTTGTCAGTGCCTTCCTCTCCATATGCCTGCACACAGCATGAACTCACCATCGCCACATCTAGTAATGTCCTCTCTATAGCCTGTAACAAACAATACTACTGAATGTACCTTTCAAGAATGAGTTAGGGAATAATTAACGCTGGGTTACAATATAATAGAAAGTAAACTATAAAGTAGATCTATTTGATATAGAAGGCTGTAAGTTGGAGTACAGTGGTCCTATTAAAAATGTGAAAGAAAAGGAAACGAGACAACTATGCTTTCCTATCAAATCCACTGACATTGGAACGTGAATGTCACTATACTGAAGATTGCTTGTTTACATTCTGTACAGTCACTGTTAAAAGTCAAAATCAAACATGCATGGCAAAACGGAAGGAACCAATGTGGAGTTGAAGTTAGGCACTGCTAAATGTTGATTTACTCTAGATTTGTTTTATAAAGTTTATTTCTAATTAGGAATATGAGAAGTTTTCATGCTTCTCATTTCTTCTGTTGATTAGTAAAAATATTTATGACTGAACAAAAGTGGTTCAGTCATTATACTATGACTGAACATAGATGCTAACATTAGAACCTGAACTTCACTATCAAGTTATTGGCACTGTTTAGCGACAGACAAAGAAAGGGAGACCAATTTTGAAGAGATGCTGATATTTCAACTAGAATCTCAGGGCCCGGGCACACAGAGAACGATCTGCGATCCTATAGCAGGTATTTATGTCTATATCTTGGAGAGCAATTTCATATATATAGATATGGAAACCTATTAGATCGCAGATCGGTCTCTATGTGGCCGCCCCCCCCCATACCTGCAGTTGGACGGAGTATCCGCGAATGCGCACAGTGGTGTCGCAACGACCATGTACGTGCAGGGTGCGGTCGCTGAGCAGGAATCCCCAGTCGCCGGTCCTGTACAGTCTCTGCCCCACACACGCACTCACATGCGCCGGTCGCTCTATCAAGCGTGTCGCGTTCAGGCCAGGTTGGTTCAAGTCCAGTGTTGGACTGCCTATGTAGATCTGCAACATTACAAATCAACCAATATAAAACCACAACCAGTATAGAAGTCATGCGGCCAGGATTTGAACAACCCTGCTCTCTCTCTCTCTCTCTTATTGTAAAGATGAAATTAGAATCGCTTCCCGGTGGTTCGGAACTCAGCTAGAGCAGAGTAGGTCTACTCATCCCTCATCATCATCCTTCCCATCACAAACGTAGAAAACTTTTTGGGCTAAAATTATTGCCAATTTGAGCTTCATGCTAGTGTTGAAGTGTTGAGAGATGAATGAATGGACCTACATTTACGAGGGTGCCTGCCAGTAAGTGGAGCTGGCCTGAAGCGGCCACCCTTCCAACAAGAGTACCGAGGGCACGTCACTCATGTAATACAAGCAATGGGATGATATTATGCTAACAGCTCAGTTAATCACTTTTCTAAGGTACAGCAAGGCAATTATTTATAAGATGTCAATTTTAATTTAAACATTATTGAAGAAGATGCTTGTTTTTGACTGCAAAATCTCACCTCTCCAGGTTCTCCAATAGCTTTGACGTTTTGGTGTTCATCCATGATGACAGCATGAACCTTTGGAAGCAATTTACCCACGGGACAATATTTTCCCGCCTCTCCTGTTGCCACTGATAGCGAAATATCTGTAAATAGTTCAAAAGCATTAGAGAAAATCAATTTGTCAAATAAAAATGCCAACTATAAGGAATACTTCATTAATTAGTTTCATTCAGTATATTCAATTCCATACTAATACGTTTCATTGTATCACAAAATCAATGTTAAAAGTAAAAAAGTTCAAGAATTTCGAAAATAATGACAATTGTGGGATAAAAGGATTACATATTATTATAATTGTTGTTGAATTTTCAAATTATCAGTCTGCAATTTGAGAGGGAGACATGACTCAAACCAATCACGCATAGCTTACTGTTGAGAATCTTATTTCAGATCCACTGAACATGAAATCTAATTGAGCTGATAAATCGAATATCTCACCAGCAATGGCCACATCAAGACACTCGGAAATTCTGTAGAGGTTGAGCAGTTGTATCCATGGCAACAAGTGACACAACTTGTCCCGCAGTTTTGTTGTAACCACTTCTCCATGCAACCAGATTTGCCTGCAACATTAAAAAAGTACTTATTGGATATTTTTTAGAAATACCCGAAATTAAACTAACTTAGTTGGTTACAAGAGATGGGTTTCGTTGATGGGATCACCAACAGATATCTCCTCACAGTTGAAAAATCAAATTCAACTGAAGAATAATAAAATTTCACCAATCCTATCTCTTTTATCACAATTATTGATTGAGATGAAATGTGACCAAGAGACATATGATTTTAACTCGGTAAATAGTAATTAATGTGATTGCAAGTGTTTAGAATTCATATTGAACAGGATAAATGAATCAACTCTTTGTTTCCCATCACGAACTGCTTATTATTAAATCACTTTTTGCTATTAGAAGCAAATTTAGCTGGCTGCTAGTTGTTTATTTTCTAATAGCAAAAAGTGAATCAACTTGTTTTACAGAAAAGATTCTACAGTCAATGTTTTGGAAGGCTGCAGAATAAAAAAATAAGAAGTGATGATAGAGTGAAGGTGGGATATTCATCAATATAAAATAATATGCTACATAGTTTTGTACCAAATTAATAAAAAACCTGGACTGACCTATTATAATGCAAAAAGTAGCACTTCAATTTCCTCAAATTAATCAAGGTATGTATTTCTGTACGTTAAAGTAGTTTTATCAGAATGCCAAGAGATGGCGTATACACGTATTCAACGATTATTTCCCATTTTTGACACAATTAGTTTGTTTATTTTTGTTCAAAATACAAAATAAAAGCATAATTCGTTTTGAAAATTCCTAAAAAAGTGCACATATAGAAACGCTATGTTCACCGTTTTGACGTGAACAGACTTTTTTTATTGCGGATGATGCCTACATGAGCTTTTTGCTTCTGCGTGGGTAATGGGGAAGTGCGAGGGTGGTTTATGAGATGATCAAACGTCCATGCCAATTCGACAGGATTCGAACCCGCGACCAGGTACATAGCACTAGCAGACTGAAGGGTGCAACGCCTTAGTCGACTCGGCCATCCTGGCCGGCTTATCCAGGCCATTATTGATGAATATAAAGGTCACAATAACTACCATCAGATTTGCAAAGTCTTTCAATATAATATTATAGCCTTGATGGATTATGCAATTTCCACTTACCTGACAGATTTAAGCTTTTCTTTCAAATCCATGCCTTGGAGTTCCAAAACCGCTTGCAGCAATGACGGAGTGAACAGTACTCGAGTTATTTTCCACTTATGTAGGTAATCAACCAATTTCTTGGGATCATGGATTGCATTGTCTGGGATTAAGTCAATTTCGATTCCTGAAACACCGTAAACGACATTGATTATATTGTTGAAATGGTGTATTGACTTGATTTCATTCATCAATTTGTAGATGCACTAATCAGTTCAATGATTGAGAGCGAGAGAGAAGCAAACCCTGAACTGTTTCTGCCGCAAATCTAAATCAACAACTTAATCCTAAATAAGGTAGCATCACTTTAACACACATACCTTTGCAGTACAATAATAAGGGTTCAGAAATTTAGAATTTGAAATGATGAGAAATAAAATGGAATCTCACACTTAAAGATCACCAAACTTGAAAGAATATACAATAATTACCGATAGAAATCAATTAGAAATGAAGATGATCCCAATGGAAGATTTTCAGGTACTATAATATTCAAGAACAAAAAAATATCGAATGAAGGTTGAGTGATTGCATCATTGCATGCACAATACAGTAATACAATGTAATGTATCAATTAATATTTGATGCCAATGTATTCCTTACTTGTTGGGATTCAAAAGCAAAACAATTTCAGGCCTGGAGTGAATCATTATTGATGGAAGATTTTATTGGAAATTGCAGTTAACCAACTGCTGGAATATTTGAAATAATTATGAATCATTATTCACTAAAAAATGCACATGAGTGAACAACGATATTTGCACAGCCTTCATTGTTGTGTAGTCATCAAGGGTAGTTCCACCTCATCACTGTCAAATCATTCATCAACCAGTGTCATTGAAATCTATAATCTAATTGAATGTTGGGAGCACTATTGATCTAACAGTTTAGGTGAGTTCCGAACCACTGGATTGAATAGGTTACCTTTGATTAATGGTCCGAGCATGTCCCATGCAGAGCGAACTGCTACTCGGTCATCATGCTTATAGGGATAAGCCCTGTGCCTCCACGTATGAGAGAATAAGGCATCTCTGTGAGTGAATCGAGTGCCTGGAAATATAGAAAAATACTTTGTAAAATAAATTTAACTCGTCCAAACCGTTTAATGAAATAAGATTGGAGTGAAGATCTAAAAATATATCAACGACTCATCTGTAGCCAACTAAAATAAATAATATTTCAGTCTAGAAAAATGGAAATAAGTATATCTTCAGCATAGAAGTAGATTCTACATTGAACAAAAATATCAATGCTAATAATGATCTACCTACTTTCCCTAAATACATGTGAAACTTGATGTTCTAGTTAAAATCGAAATTTGAAAATAAGACAACCATTTTGAATATTTTTCAATCAATTTTGTAACTTTTCATGTTACAGGATGAGAAATGGAATTTCTTGCTTACTGCTGATGATTTTCCATTTTTCCAATTCAATAAGGTTGTTCTAGCATTATTTAGTATAAACTGCAATCGACAGACATCATCTACGATTGAGTGAGTTGATGAATGAAAGCATATCTCTCACCCTTTGGCTTGATAAGAAGAAGAAGAAGAAGAAGATAGGAGAAGAAGAAGAAGAGAGAAGAAGAAGAAGAATAAGAAGAAGAAGAAGATAGGAGAAGAAGAAGAAGATAGGAGAAGAAGAAGAAGAAGAAGAAGAAGAAGAAGCGAGAAGAAGAAGAAGAAGAAGATAGGAGAAGAAGAAGAAGAAGAAGCAGGAAGAAGAAGAAGAAGAAGCAGGAAGAAGAAGAAGAAGCGAGAAGAAGAAGAAGATAGGAGAAGAAGAAGAAGAAGAAGCAGGAAGAAGAAGAAGAAGACAGGAGAAGAAGAAGAAGAGAAGAAGAAGAAGATAGGAGAAGAAGAAGAAGACGAAGAAGAAGAAGAAGATAGGAGAAGAAGAAGAAGAAGCAGGAAGAAGAAGAAGAAGAAGATAGGAGAAGAAGAAGAAGATAGGAGAAGAAGAAGAAGATAGGAGAAGAAGAAGAAGAAGGAGAAGAAGAAGAAGAAGACAGGAGAAGAAGAAGAAGAAGAAGAAGACGAAGAAGAAGAAGAAGCGAGAAGAAGAAGAAGATAGGAGAAGAAGAAGAAGAAGAAGAAGATAGGAGAAGAAGAAGAAGAAGACAGGAGAAGAAGAAGAAGACGAAGAAGAAGAAGAAGCGAGAAGAAGCGAGAAGAAGCGAGAAGAAGCGAGAAGAAGAAGAAGAAGATAGGAGAAGAAGAAGAAGACAGGAGAAGAAGAAGAAGATAGGAGAAGAAGAAGAAGAAGCGAGAAGAAGCGAGAAGAAGCGAGAAGAAGAAGAAGACAGGAGAAGAAGAAGAAGAAGACGAAGAAGAAGAAGAATAAGAAGAAGAAGAAGCGAGAAGAAGAAGAAGAAGATAGGAGAAGAAGAAGAAGAAGAAGATAGGAGAAGAAGAAGAAGAAGAAGACGAAGAAGAAGAAGAAGATAGGAGAAGAAGAAGAAGAGAGAAGAAGAAGAAGATAGGAGAAGAAGAAGAAGATAGGAGAAGAAGAAGAAGAAGAAGAAGGAGAAGAAGAAGAAGAAGCGAGAAGAAGAAGAAGACAGGAGAAGAAGAAGAAGAAGAAGAGAAGAAGAGAAGAAGAAGAAGAATAAGAAGAAGAAGAAGAATAAGAAGAAGAAGAAGATAGGAGAAGAAGAAGAAGACAGGAGAAGAAGAAGAAGAAGAAGAAGAAGACAGGAGAAGAAGAAGAAGAGAAGAAGAGAAGAAGAAGAAGAAGAAGCAGGAAGAAGAAGAAGAAGAAGCGAGAAGAAGAAGAAGACAGGAGAAGAAGAAGAAGAGAGAAGAAGAAGAAGAAGAAGAAGAAGAAGCGAGAAGAAGCGAGAAGAAGCGAGAAGAAGAAGAAGAGAAGAAGAAGAAGAAGCGAGAAGAAGCGAGAAGAAGCGAGAAGAAGCGAGAAGAAGCGAGAAGAAGAAGAAGATAGGAGAAGAAGAAGAAGATAGGAGAAGAAGAAGAAGATAGGAGAAGAAGAAGAAGAATAAGAAGAAGAAGAAGCGAGAAGAAGCGAGAAGAAGCGAGAAGAAGAAGAAGAAGAATAAGAAGAAGAAGAAGAAGATAGGAGAAGAAGAAGAAGAAGCGAGAAGAAGCGAGAAGAAGAAGAAGAGAAGAGAAGAAGAAGAAGAAGAAGAAGAAGAAGCAGGAAGAAGAAGAAGAAGAGAAGAGAAGAAGAAGAAGAAGAAGAAGAAGAGAGAAGAAGAAGAAGAAGAAGATAGGAGAAGAAGAAGAAGAATAAGAAGAAGAAGAAGATAGGAGAAGAAGAAGAAGAAGAAGAAGAAGAAGAAGAAGAAGAAGAAGAAGAAGAAGAAGAAGAAGAAGAAGAAGAAGAAGAAGAAGAAGAAGAAGAAGAAGAAGAAGAAGATATTCTAATAATAGAGGATTAGTAGATTGAACAGGGAAGGATTGAGTAGAATATGTTACCAGCTTTCAGTATGCCCAAAACGGAGACAACATACTGCCAATAAGATCTGTCCATTAATATTCCAACCACCGTATTCACTCCCACTCCACACTGTCCAAGTTTCACTGCTAAACAGTCGCTCACATAATCAAGGTAATCAAAGGTAAACTGAAAATGAAATTATATAAATCAGTTATGGCAACATTATACATTACTTTATAATTGATAATATTGTATTGTGATTGGAATCCATTAAGCCTGATCCACATCTACCAACACTGGACAGACACGCAACGCAGTGTGTCAGACACAATTAAAAGTATTGTTCACTTTGATTTGCATGAGTGTATTCACATCTAGCAGCAACTGGCCGCACAGACACAGACCAGCAAGGCCATGCAAATTACTGTCTGTCTGTGTTGGACAATGTGAATGAGGCTTCAACTAGTCAATAGACCATCGATATAGTACTCTACAATTACAAACTACAATCAGGTCTATAACATTGTTTTAGAAAAGGTATGATAATCACATATTGTTTAAAGAGGA
>NW_024092447.1:0-15764 GCF_014356525.2 Nilaparvata lugens | reverse complement strand
TTAGATTGAACGAACTTGAAACCACAATGTTCATCATGTGTATGATAGTTGAGTTCAATCTAAAAGAATCTATAAGGATTAATTATTTTCATTATGTTAATAGCTTTGGTGTAAACACAGCTTAATGGAGCAATCTTCTTATATATAATAATGGAGATTTTATAATAACTCAAGTATTGTATAATATCTATCATCACACAGAATATGATTATTATATATACACAATATAAATTACATCTAATTATTAATTGTCATTTTTATGCTCGTTCATTTTGGCATGAGCTATAAACAGAACTAGTTGTTTTAAGTATGAAAAGAGTGCGACAGTGAGGTCCACGTTATAATGACAGTGAAGAAAGATAGCAGAACAACGTGCCGATCCTCTGTCGTGTCAATGCCTTCTATAGACGGTAGTGATACAGGTTTATTGATGTATATTAACTGTCCATTCTCGTTTAAAATAATCATTATATTTTATTAAGCAAGAAGTTTCTATTTTCAATAATTCTATAATGAATTTTCATTATTGAGATGAAATAATTGTTCTAGTCAATTATTAATTCTACATTGTTAGAAGACGATCTGGCAACAGAGCAAAGCGAGAAAGAGTTAGCGCTATCCCCGTTGTTGAATGATAGACAATGAAAGCAATATCATTGCTAATCAAACGCTGCCATTATACTGGACCTCACTATAGTAACTAAAAGATTTCTATAATAACTAAACAATCGCGATACATACGTGATTTAAAGCGATGTGATGTTTATGGAATCATTTTTCACTTTCAAGAGTCACTTTCATGTCATTTCATTTTTGAAAATCTTTTTTGCGAGCTAATTTTATGGCATTGATCTCACTTTAGATAGGTAGTGAATTATTTCTTTAATATGTTGATTTGATTGAAAAGTTTGAACTGCTCAATTTTATACTGAATTCCAATGATGAAGCCTATTTTATTAATATTAACCACCAGCATACAATATTTATAAATTCATTTTTGGGTGGTTTTTTTAGGTAAGCATCATTGTTCTCTTCTGGAATATTTGAAAATGTGAGACTATTTATACCCTTCTATAGTGAGTCCACGTTATAATGGCAGCGTTTGATTAGCAATGATATTGCTATCCTTGTCTATCATCAACAAAGCGGATAGCGCTAACTCTTTCTCGCTTTGCTCTGTTGCCAGATCGTCTTCTAACAATGTAGAATTATAATTGTCTAACAAAATATTTCATCTTAATAATGAAAATTCATTATAGAATTATTGAAAAAATACTTCTGCTTAATAAATATAATTTATTATTTTAAACGAAGAGTGGACAGTTAATATTACATAAATAAACCTGTATCAGCTACCGTCTATAGAAGGCATTGAAAGACAGAGGATCGGCAACGTTGTTCTCCTATCTTTCTCCACTGCCATTATAACGTGGACCTCACTATATTATTTATGAATTCATTTTTGGGTAGTTTTCAGGTAAGTATTCTGCTGAACGCTTTCCATTATTTTTCTCTTCTGGAATATTTTAAAATGTAAGACTATTATACCCTTCTAGTTAAAATACATCTTTAATATGAATAAAATATGAATCTCAGTAGCCTTTAAATTATTTTGTCACAAACATTTTTCAGACATTGATACCATTTCAAGTGATTTGAAAATAAATAAATTCTTGTTTTGAAACATGTTGTGATAAAATAATTTATAAGGGTACTGAGATTATATTTTTATTTATATTAAACGTAGCCCTAAAGAAAAAAGAAAATCTTTTAATATGTTTGTTGGCAAGACAGTACTATCAAGAGATCAACACAAGATGCATTAACTTATTCAAATTAATTAGATTTGACTCAGCTCAGACTTTTTATTCTGATTTCACTTGGATAGACAATTAATATATAATAATTTTTTATCGCCAAAATTAATACATGCTACAATATTCATAGTAGATATGGCATAAAATCATTCTATTAAATCCTTAGAAATAATTCGATAATGAAGAAAATTTAAAACAAATAGAAAATTATTTCGATATGTTCAACTAGTGTTGTGTGCGTCACAGCCGGGAGAATGTGCACAACATGATGCCCTATCAGAGCAGCCGCGTTGTATTGCTAGGGGATCTGATGCTTCAGGTAAGCAAAAGAAATACAATATTTATTGAATGAAAAAGACTAAGAAAATTTCAAAAACTACAGATTTATGATACTGGAAAGACCGGTTTCGGTTATTATACCATTGTCAATCTCTGATAAGAGTTTAGCCAATTTACTTTACTGTAATAAAGTTATTGCCAGTTCAGAGGAGAGCAATGGTTTTAATAACCGAAACGGTCTTTCTAAGTATCAATAAATCTGTGGTTTTTTGACAATTTCTTAGTCTTTTTCATTCAATAGTCTTTTCATAGAAAGGTATAGTATGAAAAGGCTATAGTCTGGTCAATGAATGAATGGAATGAATTAGCAAATGAATTAAGAATCAGTAGTGTACTCACAGATCCAGTGAGGGGAGGAGCTCCCTATCTATGGACAGATATCAATAAATCGGTGGGTTTTTTGACAATTTCTTAGTCGTTTTCATTCAATATAGTCTTTTTCATGGAAAGGTATAGTATGAAAAGGCTATAGTCTGGTCAATGAATGAATGGAATGAATTAGCAAATTAATTAAGAATCAATAGTTGTACTCACAGATCCAGTGAGGGGAGGAGCTCCCCTGTCTATGGCCAGATATCAATAAATCTGTGGTTTTTTGACAATTTCTTAGTCTTTTTCATTCAATATGAATAATACCACAATATCAACTTCTCAACTACACAAAAAATGTTCAACTGTATCATTGTTTGGATAAGGATTGAATAAATGTTCAAGGATTTTGCTGTAAAAAATCATAGAAAATAGACTCACCTCAGATTCTGAGTCAGACGTATGCTGAGTCTGCCTCCTGACGGGCACATCAGACGCAGACTGATCATAGTTGCTAGTCGACGTCGACGTCTGTCTCAGCTGGGTGTCGCTCCTATAGGGACTGCTTCCCGTCTTAGTAGTCGACCTGGAAGTGGTGCTAGACGTCGAAATGCCAATATGGCGGCGACCCGCCGCGTCAAACTGTGACGTCATCATTCCCCCTCCGGCACCCCCCGACCTGTACGCCAGCGCCGACCGTGTCGGCTGCAGGGTTCTGGTGGGAACGTTCCGATTTTGGAAATCCTCCTCGTCTTCCTCGGTGTCTACTGGGGGCACCTTGCGGCCGATCATCTGTAGCATGAGTCTGTAAAGACTGGAACGAACCCTGGAGTTGCTCAAACAGTATCCAAATAGTAGAAACCAGGCTTGAGTGACCACCGTCGCCGATAAAGCGTAGGTTAAACTGGGATCATGCTCGGAAGCTGAGATTAGACACAGCAACCAACAAGCCGTTACTAACGGCAGGGAAACCACGTTTAACCATAACAACCGTCTCAAATTCCCGTAGCCTGCTACATGGTCTTTCACTGTAAACGCAGCTCGTAGTGCAAACATCAAAACCAACAGATTTATGGAGATGATCAGACAAGCGGGGCCTATCATACTCCATATCACACTTTCGTACAGAGACAGCCAACAGAAAAATATGTTGCCGTATTGGTCTGTGCGTACTCCAATAGCCAAACACACAATGATGGCCGGTAGAGAGTATCCCAAACAATAGTAGAACCGCATCGGCCCGTGGTTCACATCCCGCACCTCTGTGAGCATTCTGTACAGATGGATCGACCCCACAAGCCACCAGCTCAGAGCGCAAAGCCAGAGGTAGTGCAACGCCATGGCGATCAGTTTGCAAGGGACGTCGCTGGCGATCAACGAGGTACGGGCTTTGAGAGCGATCAAAAATAGTAACTCAGCTAGAAGGAGAGTTAGGGCTTGGTTAGTGTAGATCGCACTGGAATTAGTTTTGGCTCTGAGTATACTCAACATAAAGGTGGCCATTGCTAGAGCCCAGAGCGCCAGACAAAACCCAACCCAGGTTGCAAACTCCTCCCCAACCGTGGTTTCAACTAAATATTCATCATTGATTAAATCCACAATCACTGCAAAACTCGACAAAGGTTGCAGGTACAGTTTATCAACACTGGCGGGGTAGTTTTTGACGCACAACTCTTATCAAATCTGTTACACTTCTTCCACCAGTTGCCTTGGGGTAGTTCAGTGTGGCAACCGGCCCTCGACCACTCTCCAAACCCCCGCGAATTTGTCCAATGCACACATTGGGGGTTGGCGCGGGGGGAACGCACCTCCTCGTTCAACCACAGCCTGAATCGGACAGGTGCGGGAAGGGGGTTGGAATCCGACAAACTGTGCACGTTATCCTCCATGACTATCGCTACTAATGTGAAGACAGGGGATGCGACAATTAGATCCACCCCCCAGCGACTCACTACCGTCATATCGTACCGCATCGGTAAAACTTTCCCCAGGGTTTTGTACTGTGCATAACCTATAATCGCTTGCCCACTGGCTCCCCTTTCACCTTGTGTTCTCCCACTTTTGTCTGTTTATACCAACATCTCCACGGTATCATAACATGTGAAAACTGTCGAATTTTGTCACATCTTGTATGTAGTTGTTGTATTTTGGGAAGATCACTGCCGGACTGGAAGATCTACTAGGGGTGTTGCTTGTTCCAACTAAATTCACGTGTGTACCAGGGGTTGAACGATGTTACTAGTGTCGGGGATGATCACTTTCTCTGTTTCTTTCCCTGAGGAACCAGGGAAAACGTCTAGACTTAAACTCTCACTCTCATATCCGAACAAACTTTCATAGTTCACCACGTCTAACCCCAACACCATATTTTCCGAGATCGTTTCGAAAGGATCAGTGAACGTGTCACGCTGGTTGAGGGCTAGTGTTTTCAGGTAGTTTTCCACGGTGAAAAGCAGGGTTTCTGCGTTTTCCCCCGTCAGTTCCTCGATTTTCAACCACAGGTTTGTGTGTTTTTCCTTCACCACCTCACTTGTAGCACTCACGATATTTTGTATGTAGTCCTTGTCCTGACTGTGGGTGAGGTTCAACCCCATTTGTGTGGCCTCATAGAGAAGTAATCGATCGATCAGCTGTTCCGTGATGAGAATATCTGCTCCAAATAGATTGTCAGTCAGATTTGTAGCTTTGTGGAGAGTGTTTGACGCTTCTACCGCTACAAACGTTGTAATCCCCACGTCTCCAGACTCTAGTTGTGTTAACAACCTCCTCAAATCCACAAATTTATCCGAGGTACAGTTGAAGACATTCGGTTGTAACCATTGCCCCGTTGCGTCATCACAAATCCGGGACGCTTTCCCCTGGGATCCCGTGGGACAGTTCTCGATAGTCTCCTCCCCGAACTTGGTTCTCGACCACCAGAGACCGCCAGCGTAGTTGCGCGGACACCCATCGTATACCACTTCACACCCACGTAGCGTAACCTCGGCCACCGGGTTGGGACACAGGTCACAAGCCTGTCCCAGAACCCCGGTGCGACACCTGCATTGTCCCGTCACACTGTCACAATCCGTCCCATAGGAGCCCGTCGTGTAACAGTTGCAGGGAAGACAATGGTCAGAACCTGGGGGTGGTAGTGGTTCTCCTACAATAACACTCCCCTGTAGTTTTGTTGCAATCTGCGCCGTACCCTTTATCAATGTCACACTTACATGGGCCACAGACTGGTTTCCCCCACCAGGTCGCGGGACAGATTTGGGACACAGCTTCCTCACAGTACTCCCCTGAGAATTTTGTTGTGTTACACATACACTTATACCCACGAACTTCGTTTCTATCCTCCACACACTCTCCTTCATGGTCGCAGGGGTTCATGTCACACACACTCTTACAAGTGGGGCCCACGAAGCCAGATTCACACTGACAACTGTAGCTCTCCCAGTCTGCCACACAGTGACTATGCGGCGTGCAGCTGTGGTGTGAACAGGGATCCGAGTCCATGCAACCGTCAGTCACCCCAACTTTCACAGTCGCTCGTTGTAGGATCGATTGCGAGGTCCCAATCCTCACATCCTGTATACACCCGTTGAACCCCAGCTTCTTATCTAGATCATCCTCAGTAGACCCCACAGCGATCCTGCCCACATCAACCTTGCAGCTTGGCGTTCAACGTTTTCGCTGCCGATCTCCTCCCGTTGTCTAGGGTAATCGTCACAACCCCTCCCACATTCCAATTCACTTCAATTCTGTGCATTTCCCGTCGTTGATCTTCGCCGAAACTAGCACCGCCCTTGGGAGTCTAGTGTGAAAACTACCATTCCCCCATCCAGTGACAAAACAGCGGAACTATTCTGACCAACTTGTACACTCATTAGGAAGGCTGTGGATTGTAGGGTTCGTACCGATATTCCAATCAACCAGGGCAACAAGATGGGGCGTAGAAGTGGGTTGAACGATAATAGACTGTCCCCATGGAACCTCCAGGCTGGGGAAATTGATTGGGAACAATCTTACCACTCCACCCCTGGGGACAGTCACAATGGAATGTTCCCCAATCATCGGAACAGGTTCCTCCGTTGAAACAAGGCTCCGAAACACAGTAGGATTTCCGTTGAGGACATCCAATCACTGTTCCATTGTCTGCTACATAAGTATTCAAGTCGATCAGTTTGTGATCGATGTGTAGATCGGCGATACAACCGACGAAATCCTTGCTACGAACTTGGAAAGTGGTTGAGGAGGGTAGAGAAGGGAGTCCTCCTATCTGTAGAGGTCCTGTGAGGTCTAGGAACCTGTGACAGGTTTCGAAAAGTATCGCACAGCGACTCTCCAAGATCTGCACAGTTTTGTTGGCACAGGTCTCCCCCAGTTTCTCACCATACTTGATGGTGAGGGCTGTGTCGCAGTCATCCAAATCACTGATGCAGTTTTGTTGAAGTAATCGACGGTCACCCGATGCCAGTTACCGTCGTGACTCCAGACTTTAGACGGGCGGTCACACGGGTGGACATCCGAACCCAAACGAACGAAAACTGCACACCGGCTCCCCCCTTCCACATCTCCAAAGCGATGAAGTCGTGTTGTTATTGTAACGACGTTGTATGCAGTAACCCAGAGTCTGATAACGTTGCGAATTTGAGGGCGATATGTAACGGTGGCGCTGTTTGAGAGACGGAAAGGTTAGGAACGAGTTCTTGGGGAACGATCTCCCCTAAGTGACAGAGTTGGTTGTAGGTTCAAAGGTTCCGCTGGGGGCGCAGTCATCGCAGACAAATCCCCCGGTGACGAGTGGAGAGCATGTGGAGCCGGAGTGACACACGCCCGGTTTACACAGGTCGGTGGAGAGGTCGATCTCGCAGTGGTGCCGGCGTAAACGGCCTTACAGGCGCATGTGTAGCCGCCTTCAGACCGGAAACAGGTGCCTTCGTTCTGGCAAGGGTAGGAGTAGCAGAGGTTCACCTCGGTGTCACAGAGGTAGTGTTCACGGCTTCCGGTGAAGCCATCGGGACATCGACAGGCGAAAGTTGTCACCGGGTATATGGGCCGGATAAGACGGTGTCGCTGCTGATAAAACCTGTAGATCAAATAAAAAAAATTTCCAATTATTATTTTTGTTTTTGGTCCTGCAAAATTATTTCTTCATTATATGTGAGTATTCTATTTAAGTGATAATAATGTGAAATATTTCTTCTATGTTTGGTTTTGAAGCATCTAAATTTAGAAATCTATGTTGTGAAAATAATTTTAAAAACTGAACATTTTGTGAAGAGAACAACTACAAGACTTAACCTATTTCGGACTATGTGTAACCTTATCTAAATTTTGGAAAGGAATAGCACAAGGTTACCTTATCTTTTCTCTCCCTATCAATGTACTCATTGTATCAATCAATGAAGAATAAATAAATAATAATAATTACTTTAAAAATAAAATAATTTTCAATCCACAGCTGTACTTGCAGTGAATATGCTCCTATTAAGGCACAAGACTATTGGTTAGGCCAATCACATTGAACCAAAATAACAACAACACCCTAAACTTGAAGTGTTTTGTAAAAAAAAATGACACCTTTCTCAATTCTGTAAGTAATTTCAATAAATATTCATGTGCTTTTTCACTATCCATATCAAACAAATTTTTCATACCAAATTTCTCACATCAAATTTCAACACCTTTCTCAATTCTGTAAGTAATTTCAATAAATATTCATTATTTTTTAGTTATTTTTAGTTATTTATTTTAGTTTTTTAGTTATTTTTGCCAAAATAACTACTACACCCTTAAACTTGAAGTGTTTTGTAACAAAATGACACCTTTCTCAATTCTGTAAGTAATTTCAATAATATTCATGTGCTTTTTCACTATCCATATCAAACAAATTTCTCATACCAAATTTCTCACATCAAATTTCAAACACCTTTCTCAATTCTGTAGTAATTTCAATAAATATTCATTATTTTTTAGTTATTTTTAGTTATTTATTTTAGTTTTTAGTTATTTTTGCCAAAATAACTACTACACCTTAAACTTGAAGTGTTTTGTAACAAATGACACCTTTCTCAATTCTGTAAGTAATTTCAATAAATATTCATGTGCTTTTTCACTATCCATATCAAACAAATTTCTCACACCAAATTCTCACATCAAATTTCAAAACCTTTCTCAATTCTGTAAGTAATTTCAATATTCATTGCTTTTTCACTATCCCTATCAAACAAATTTGAGAGAATTTTTGTGTATTTGAGATGTGATATTGTGGTAATGATTCATATTAAATGAAAAAGACTAAGAAATTTTCAAAAAACCACAGATTTATGGATACTTAGAAAGACGGTCTCTGTTTATTAGAGATTGACAATGGTGTAATAATCGATTCCGGTCTTTCTAAGTATAAATAAATCTGTGGGTGGTTTTTGACAATTTCTTAGTCTTTTTCATTTGAAATTTGAGAGACTTTTGTGATTTGGCTTACAAACGCCTGATTTAGGAAAGAAATGATGTAACTTATTATAATATACTAGCAGGTAACCCCTGCTCCGCGAGGTTCTAATTAACTTGACAAACTGAAAACTTGGCCTACTGAATTTAAAATTGGTCTATAACCATCCTCGGTAAATTAAGAATCTATATGCAATATTTCAAGCTAATCAGTTGAGTAGTTGAGACGTGATTAAATTAAGAATCAATGTGCAATATTTTAATAATTATTATAATATTTATTGATTCTTCTTCACTTCACAATTGAAAAAAATACAAATAATTGTATACATCATAAAAATATAAAAAGAATCAAATGACTCACAAAACTTTGTCGATCGTGATCCTAAGGAAACTACAACAAAAAAAATTACAAAAAACGTGAAAAACAACTAAGCAAATGAAGAAGAACAAGAGGTTTGAAAAACTAAAGAAATTATAGTAAGATTAGTTGAGTAGTGAGACGTGATGATGCGTCATTCGTGAATTTCCTATCCCGAACGTGTATAAGCCAATTATTTTCTTGATTATTGATGATTGAAATTACCCTTTTATTTTCATTGAGTCTAGATTCGCCCACAAAATTACAGTGATCAGTGAAAATATACCTATTCTATAACGGGCTAAGTGGGCATAGTTTAATTACAACTCATGAGAATTACATTTTCATGCTCTCTGTCACTGTTATGTGCAAATTCATATTTATTCATTTATTAGAGCAAACAATACAGTAGTCGGAAAAGAAAAACAGGCTATTGCCCAAAACTTCTTCAATTTCTAATTTTATTTCAAATGTCCAAATATTATGATTGTAGTTTATGTCCATTTCAATTTATACACCAAATCATCAATCTGAAAAAATCATCCAGTTCAATGGACAACATTTTCTTACAGTCTTTAACCTTCGGTGGTCGCGCTGTTGTAAAAAGTACAAACTGTGTCAGTTTTTTTGCTGCACGAAACTATTGAATGGAATGGTGTCAGTGAATGAGTCACCTATATACTCACCTATTTTGTGTATTGATGTTGTAGTTTAGTTTTTTGGAAATAAACATTTATTTATTATTATTTATTTATGCATTCCAAAAATTCCCCCATCACTCCACTGAGTTTCAGTATCAACCTAGCAATGGTTCAGTCTTTAGGTGCCATTTCGTCGCGACAGTGCATAAGTCGCACTGTGCATAAGATAGGGAAAGACTGTATATGGGGACTGTAACGAAACAATAACACAGAATTGATGGCTTTGCTTGATGTACTTGTACCTGGAAGTCTATATGAGATTGAGCGCTCTACCTGATCTTAGATTGTAGAGCACAAAAATAAGCCCAGAGGGACTTTGAATATACATCAAATGGCAACAATCGGAAGATATTGTTGATCAAAAACCAAAATACATCAGAATTGATTTTTCTTTAATTTTAATCATTTTTGAAAAAAATATAACACGGTACTTATTGAAGATAGAGAGTTACGAATGATCTCATTTAATTCAGTATAATATAATCTAAAACAAAGGCGAGGGCAAATTTTTCTGTTGATCACTGGATTTGGTAGAAATAGCTGAAAACTGGGAAATGAACTGAAAATACGAGGTTTTTAGGCCACTCTGTATCTAGCACAAGGAAATTGCATGAAGAAATTTGTTTTGGTCTTCTCTCATGTATCCAAATAATACATTAAAAGTTCAGCGCAACAATATAAATTGCAAGCACACCCCCTTTTTTATATCTATATTGACTGGACTGAAAAGTTCCTGTGAAACTATAGAGGAATCAGCTTGATAAACACTGCTTACAAAATCTATAGCATGATTATCAAGGAAAGGATGCAGCCCATAATGGAAGTTCTCCTCCTGGAAGAGCAATGTGGCTTTACTTTCAATACTGCCTTACCGCGCTATACTGGGGGGGGGGGGAGGGCGCATATAAAAAACTCGCCCCTGGCGCCTATTAACCTCGGGGCGGCTCTGGATGTACCGTATTGTGCTATGAAATGGTAATCGTCCAAATGTTAAGGCGTAAAATAATCCAATAAGATGAAAAAGTAATTATACAATATTAATTAATATGTTTTGACAATAAACAGAGTACATAACACTTGCAAAATTGGATGTTGTACAAAATACAACACGCGACTGCTCGTGTGATTGAGAAGGCGCGACAACCGGAAGGTTAACCTGGGCGCTTTATAATACTAATGGCTAGTTAAATAAAATTAATGAATTGCAACTTCAGGCACATTAATTTCATTCCTTAGTAAGTGATCTTTTGGTTTCAGTTCTGACCTGAAGCATTGCCGAACTTGAGGACAGTAAGGCACTGTTCGAAGTTGAGACACGGCTCCCTGACGCACAGGTTGTCGTCCTGGGGCAGGACCTGTACGGTGGCAAGGCGAGCCAGGGTGGCCCGGTGCAAGTATACGCGCTCCTGCAGGTATTCAGGGCGGAAAAATCGGCCGTCCGGTCGACGCGCTGAGAAACTCACGTTGAGGATACGAGCGTTCACGTCGGTGTCATCCTATAGAAAAACAATTTGTTTAGACAATATAAATGAAAATAGAAATCTACGTACCCTTTTTAAAATTGTTTAATCACAACATGTTTTGGCTATATGATGCCATTATCGAAACAATTTGTTTAGAGGATGTTTAGTGAAATGTTCTTATAGCTTACCTTAGTTTCATCATCAAATTTATTATTTATTTAATCATTCAAAATTACACAACTTACAGATAATATAATTTAGTTTCCGTGATATATTACAGATTTATTGATATTTTTCAAATATACAATAACTATAGTGAGGTCCACGTTATAATGACAGTGGAGAAAGATAGGAGAACAACGTTGTTATACCCCAACACATATCATTTATAGTGGAGTGTATATTTATTCATTGAATTATCTATGCCTATCAAGAAATTATTCAATGCATAAAACTTCATTGTTTTAAATGTTACATTATTCAAATTTGTATTGTGATTGTTTTTGAAGAATAAACTTTTATTTGATTTGTTCCTTTGTCTAGGTCCATGCTTCTATAGACGGTAGAGATACGTTTATGATGTAATATTAATTGTTCATCCTCGTTTAAAAAAAATTATATATTAATTATATTTTATTAAGCAAGAAACTATTAATTTTTCAATAATTTCATGATGAATTTTCACAACTAGGATGAAATATTTTGTTAAATAATTATTAATTCTACATTGTTAAGACGATCTGGCAACAGAGCAAAGTGAGAAAGAGATAGCGCTATCCGCTTTGTTGAATGATAGACAAGGATAGCAATATCATTGCCATTCAAAAACTGCCGTTAAGACGGGACCTCACTATAGAAAACTATCAGTCAAAATTAAATTCTAAGGAATTATTGTTGGAAAGAGAAAAAAAATTGTCAATAAGATTCAAATAATTTGTTTCTTTGACGTTTTTAAACTTTCTACAAACGCTCAAAGTTGAAAAATTACATAAAGCCAAGTTTTAAACAGTTTGACTTTCATGAATGAAAAACTGAGAATTTCGGATGGAAGACCAAAAATTATGAATGAAATAGTGACTCAATTGAAAAGCAACTGGAATACTAAAATGACTGACTCAATAACTGACCAGTAGAGTATGTAGGAGGAGCCAGAGGCTAGCTACCAGGGAGCAATTATAAATGAAATACTGAAATTATGAATGAAAGACTGAAAGCTATGAATGAAAGAGTTAAAAATCGCCAAACAAAGGATCAAATTATATCAATCTTTCTAGAAATTTCTTCCTCTTTCCAACCATATCCTTACAATTAAATTTCGACTGATAGTTTTCAAGTTATTAACGATTTCAAAAAATCGATATCTCGGAAACTAATGTTGTTATAATTGACCGAGCGAAGTGAGGTCTAAGATTCAAGTCGACGGTTTGGCATTTGTTTTAATGTTCAAATGTTTTAATGTTGCGCATTTACGGCGAAACGCGGTAATAGCTTTTCATGAAATTTGACAGGTAGTTCCCTTTTAAATGCGCGTCGACTTATATACAAGGTTTTTGGAAATTTTGCATTTCAAGGAATATATAAAAGAAAAAAGGAGCCTCCTTCATACGCCAATATTAGAGTAAAAATCAGACTATAGAATTATTCATCATCAATCAGCTGTCGAGTGGATTAAAAAACGCATGCCATGACCCATGCAATTCAATATCTCAATGCAACTTGGTAAAAAATCAGCAGCTGTGTAGACTATAAATTGCATGCCTTGTGGCATGCCTCATTGAATGCAATTTTTATGCACTATTAAATTAACGTTAGTAGACAGACGTCTACTAACTTTGCTATTAAATAGGATGCAAAGAACTTATAAAAGCTTGTCTTGAAGGAGATTAGATTTTGATGTTAGCATTTTTGATACACCAACCCCAACAGCCATTAGCCGTTTTCACAGCGATATCTCTCAGACACGACATACAGACAGGATTTACTCTGATTAACAGTATAAGAGGAGGCTGCGGTTTATAACAACGCGAAGTCTAATGTTCACAGAACTACTAGTAAAATTTAACTGAACATTTTTGTTGCAAATTCTGTGGAAAGTACGGTTTTTGTCTGTTGAACCTTCCTTGGTACACTCTGTATATTTTTCACCTGTATGCTGAATACGAATATGTTATCCTTGGGACAAGGTATGATGGCGGCAAGACCCTCGACAAAGAATCCAAGCAGCGGAGATGAATGCCTCCTCTGTCATATCTCCAAGTCGCACTGTGATCGAGCTGAACAGCATCTCATCAGTTACCAGCCTCACCAACAGTTGCATCGTCGATTTCACCTCGTTCACGCCATCTGGAAGTGCAATTCAACATTAACTTGAATGAATGATTAACAAATCGCATACTTCAATCATTGAAAAAAAGGTAGCCGTATAGTATTCTTGAGCGTTAAACAGAATACAAATTCAATATTGCAGATGGAAATATTGTTACCTCGGAATAATTTAACCTCGTTCGCTCACATATTGTAATGGTAATTACAGAGAAATTGCATATATTCAAATGCCAATGAATTAATAATTACAGTATTATTAAACGAGAATACAAATCTAATGAATTTCCATCATAGTGATGTCCACATTATAATGGCAGTGTTGATTAGCAATGTATTGCCACCCTTGAAATTCTGTGGGTAGATGACACAAGTGATAAGTCACATTTTGACCATATTGAGTTATGCATATGGTTGTGTTCAGAAAAATTAGATCTATAAGAGGGTATAACTAAATATGTTGTACCTTTTAAATAGCTGAGATATAGGCCTGCTTAAGCCTGATAGTGCATTTTCTTCCAAACCCCAAGTGACAAATATTGATAAGTCATATATCTCAACACTCTTCTACCGGTTTGTATTATAATCCAATTATCAAAAGATGACAAAATTTGATAAGTGTATGTACTGGTAGGCTATTATAAAATCTGAAAATCAATAACCCATATTGAGAACTACATAAACCATACAAACTTTGCAAACAAGTTCAAGTTTGGTTAACTTGATCAATACTTGTAAATAAATATCAATTAATTGTTAAAAAATATATTCAAATTTCTATAAAATCGATTTTTAAGATATTCCTATACTGTTACATTGTGATTGAAACATTTGGCAGATGGCAAAACTGATATCTCTGAAATCACTTGCAAAATTCTCAATAGTTAATTTAAATAAATTGTTTTATCCCTTGATATTTTCTATTAAATAGTCGAGGATCAGCTGATTATATTAGTGTAAAATGGGTTAGAAAAAATATTATAGATAATGTTTGCAGCTATGCCAAACTTTCAAATTGCTCTCCTGAAAATTTACAAATCATGACTTATCAGCTTGTGTCATCTACCCCAGGTCTATCATTCAACAAAGCTGATATCGCTATCTCTTTCTCGCTTTGCTCTGTAGCCAGATCGTTTTTCAACAATGTAGAAATATAATTAACAAAATATTTTATTCTTTCTTGATAAAATATGATTGATTATTTAAACGAGAATGAACAGTTAATATTATATCAATAACCTGTATCGTCTATAAAAGGCATTGACAAGACAGAGGTTCGGCAACGTTCTTCCCCTATCTTTCTCCACTGCCATTATAACGTGGACCTCACTGTAGCTGTTTACCCTGTTGTCGATATTTGCAGTGTCAGAAGTCTTTGGGGTGATTTGCAGCATTTAATTTGGATTTTCGTTTAATAAAAATTATTATAAATTCAATATTGTTGGAAGCATCAGAATGCAACTAATGTGAGAATTTGTCAACTGTGCCAAGAAGAAGAAAAGAAAAATATATCTCCATTGTAACCACTCTAGGTACATTAGTGTTATTATGATATAGAGTGTGTGTGTGCGCTAATTTTAGGCCAGAAGATCAGAGATAGTCTGGAGTAGGAGTGAGAGGAGAAGAAGGGGTAGGAGGAGAAGGAGAAGCAGTAGAGAAAGAATAAAAAGGAAAAGTAGTAGTGGTTATCTTAAACAAGACTGGCCAGTAAAAAATATTTCCATAGTCAGGAGGAAGAGGAGAAGGTGGGTGGTGTAGGAGTGATGGGAGGGGTTGGAGAAGGAGGAGGGGGAGAAGAAGAAGAAGAAGAAGAAGAAGAAGAAGAAGAAGAAGAAGAAGAGAAGGATTATGTTAGAATATTAATTGTGATTCTTACCAGTGACAGATATTTCCATAGTAGCACTTTAGGTACATTAGTATTTAGCTGAGGACTGAGACTTAGCATCAGTGCTTTCGTTGAGCTGAACAGGTTGGCATTGTTGCCAGATATGATGCGGAACTGGAGTCGGTCGGGACG
>NW_024092446.1:0-15748 GCF_014356525.2 Nilaparvata lugens | reverse complement strand
GGTCGGGACGTCAGCGTCTGTCGCAGCTCACCGCCAAAAACAAGGTACTGTAACCCCGACGATAAAGCAACGTACAGACCAACGAAAGTGCAGTGTAGTGAAACAAAGGTTCATTCGAGAATGTCAATCAAAAGTGGGGATTCAAAATTATTATGAAAGGGTTATAGGGGTACTATCGACGAAACTTGGGTTCAACAGGCTTTTCTTTCTTGAGTAATTCCATGTTGAAATGAACTTGTTATTTGATGACTGATATTGTTTGGTTTTGTGACGTATTGCTATCTAATCAGGGATAGTAATGCGCCCCGAATCAGATGAAGAATGTCACCAAAGTAACATGAAATTGTTGTTCTGTTGTTCGATTTTAGTTGCCAATGTTTATTGAAGCTGTTTGTATTTTTCAATTATTCCAAATTGTAGTGTTATTCTATACTATAAACCTATTAAATCAGGCATGGCAAGATTAATTGAAGTTTTCTTGACTCTAGCCCGTTCACCTGCATGAATTAGGTATAGACTCAGGTATTTCTAGATGTGTCGGCCTTTCTAAATTCTAAATTTTATTCAAAATTATCTTATCTATCATCTTTTAAAAAGTGCAGGCACACAACTGCGCCGACTCTGCTGTCTAGAGATATTTAAATCTCTGGAATTCAAATTTTCTAAAAAATTAAATTTTTCATAACTTACTCTAATAATACTAGATCAATTTTTCTGAGTCTATACTTAATAATTCATTCTGTGAACGTGTTAACTGTCAATATTTTGGGTTTGGAGTTGAATGAATAATTATAGTTGCTACTCCAATTTTTCTGATGTTAAATAATTGTAGATGAAATAGGGAAGTTATTAAGTTCAGTAAATCCTTAAAATGAAAATCCTTTGAAGTGCTTAAAGATAAAGTTAGGTATCATTGATGCTTAAGTTGAAAGTATTCTGAAACTTCTTATTGAAATTGATTATTGAGAAATTAAAGGTTTAACGGTAGAATAAAAATTAGTAGAAGAAACTAGCATAGCTGAAAATAACTGATTCTAAGTGCTGAATAATTTTTTGCATTCTGTAATTCCGTGAATGATGATAGAAATTATTGTAATGTCAACGTACGTATTCTGGTCTCACGTCTGGTAGTTGAATATCCATTATAGTAGTAGTGAATGTGAATATTGAGATTTTAAAAGTCAACTCAATTAAATTAGGAAAACTCGGAAATTATTATGGGAGAATGTTTGAGGAAAATAGAATTTTTTTTGATAAGTATAGTAGATCGAAGGTAATCAGAGATAAATAGGAAACTGTTTTATTAGTTATTGTTGATATGGTTTTGAAAAGTTGACGAGTAGTTTTGGTCTTGAGATGTTTAAACTAAATAATTAGATATGTAGATTAAAGTTGAAACGATGATCAATCCTTGAGAATTTGTATAAAAATAAGTTGATTGAGATGAGGTTGTTAAGTCCCTTTATCAGTAATGTTTATTCTCGAAATGGTGAATCAGTTTTATTATTGGAAATATTTTTTTTTTAGGTGTGATTTTTGCGGTAGGCATGCGTAGTGATAGTGTAAAGATCCGTTGTGTTGATGACGTTTCCTGTAGACTGTGGGGAATTTGTTTGTTTAGTTTAGACTCAAGATTTAGAGGAGGACAAGGGGATGTCCTGCCTGTGTGTGTTGTTGTTGAATTTAGATAATCGGCGCGAGTGTAGGTCCGTGTCCAGAGAGAACGGAGCACTGCCCGTTAGTTGTCCATGTAACAAATCAAGGAATTTAGCTGTGACTAACCTTGCAAATTTGTACGGTGGAATTGTATAATTTTAGCGAAAGGCACCGAAGATGGTGTGAGCTAAGATTTTTTTTGGTATCTAGTAAACGGTCTGGTTCATTCGAGAGTTATGGGGCTCGTCAGTAGAATAACGTAAACCGAAATCTAGAATATTTAGTGAGTCTTCGTAGTGATTGTAAGGAAAACAATCAGCGTAAGGCAGTTTAGGGAAGCCCAGTCAAAAGGTTCGTTAATGTTTGGTGGGAAAGTCAGCCGCAAAAACACAAGTAATAATTAGTAAAAACAAAAAAGGGAGAATTATTGAGTTTAAAGTTGCTTAGAAATTTGGTATGGTAACGAAAATTGAAGGTTTTAGACAATGAATATTTAAAGTGATTAGTTAAGGTATACAAATAAAATAACAGAGAAACCTTTTCGAGTACCTAGGTAATGTTAAAATGGTTATCAGTGAAAGTAGAAATAAATATTGGAACACTAATGAACGGTTAAATTAAAATAAAATTAATAATGAAATTCTAGTTGAATTGAAATGAAAAGGGAATATCTCTTGAGTTAAGCATGAGTTTAAATTATTCTGTAGTTGAGAGTTGAAAGGTTGATTAAAATTTAAATGGGGGTGTAAAGTAGAAATATGTAGGAAATTCGTGTCAAAAGGAAATAGATTTTTGTTGGCAAAATTAAATTGAGGTAATTAACAGTAGTAGGACCCTTTAGAGATAAGTAGTCAAAAAGTATATAATAAAAAAAAAATTGGAAAATCTTTAATGAAATGATAAATTTTTTAATGTTGAATAGTAAAATTGCAATCAAGTTTTCCATGTAATAAGTTGGGATGTTTTGAGATCTAGTAGAGTAATTGAAACTAGCTGGATATGAAGTTTATTGTTGAGAAATAATTATGTGAGGCTCCAGTAAGGTTAGAAATGTCAGTGAACTTGGGAATCAGTAATAGTGTAATAGTAGTCTATTAATGTGTTAATGTATTGGTAAATTTCATAATGTTGGTAATCAGAAGTCAAGCAGTAGTAGTCCAATGCTAAGATAGTTGTTCCAGCTGAATTTTCATATTATTAAATCATGCCTTGAGAATTATTCTTCCAGTGTTTAGAGAAAATGTCACGTACTTTGAGTTTGCGATAAATAATATTGGCACTCGATCATAGTTTTGTTTTGACTAGCGTTCTGTGGTAAAAGTTTCCTACTGGAATATTATAATGAAAAGTGTTTTTCTCATGATTGCGGAATACAAAATTGCGTTTGTGTCATATAGCTCTCACGTTGATCTAATAATGCAATTTCAACCATTATTATCTTTGAGTCGTAGCCTATGTAGAATAGTATTGCCTACTGAATTGCTTTATATTGTAAAAATATGTTGCACTCTCAACTCTATAGTAATGAGTTAGATTCAATACATTCAGCAGAGTGAAAAGGTTTCATCCTTTACTATTATAATCAACGTACTTCATATTTTACAACAGCAGAGTAACATAGAACCAATTAAAACTATGATGTCTTTTAAACGTTTTCCTTGTTAGAGTTTGCCAAGAAAATAACCAGGGACTCAATAAAGTGATTGAAGTATTCAAGATTATCATACTCGGTCCGTCTTTAGTACCTACTTAAAAAGTGGACACGCCCATATTGTTTTGTCCTGACTCTTGCCACAGTTTTAAAGACTCTTGCCACAAATCTCTATTAGTTATACATTTTGCTGAATTTCGGAATGATTAAGAGATTCTTTTGAAGAGGGCCCGCTTCAAATTGGATCCTACTATCAATCCAGAAATTCGACTCTCCAAATCATACAGAATGCCTCTATGGTAACATATCCTGATTAGATTCTTTTTGCGTGTTCCACACAGTGAGGAGGGGAGTGTGCCGGGCACTCTCTTTAATTCAGGCATTTTCCCAAGTTATAATAGTAAATTTAATATGCAATAGACTAGAGCCATTATTGTAAGTGAGTTAGCGAAATAATTATTTTCTCTCTCTATTATGAACGGCCATGACTTCGAAATCCCATGATAGATATTTAAAAATTGTGGCTCCGAGTCGTCGAGGAATGTAGATTATGGAATTATCTCTAAAACTTAGCCTTCTTGTCGCGACATAAAGTGCGATAAGTTGGAAAACAGCAAGCATTGAAATTATAACAAACTACCGATTTTGCAGTTACTATTTGGTCCAAAGGCTCTAGAAGCCACGCGACGATTGGTCAAATTGATTCCATTCGCCCAATAGGAGACCTGTTTCTAAATACAGTAGTGGGGATTCCCCAGTCGAGAGACCAGATTACGTTTCGGAGGACACTTTGCTAGGAGCACTACGAGAGTAAAGATGTAGTCATTATGTTTCGCCCTTTTTGGGCAGGTTACAAGTTTATAATAGTTAATGTAGGAGCTAGTTTTATTTTTATAATGTTAAATTTTCTAGTGCCATGTCCTGAAAGTTTAATTGTGTTTCTTCTTCATGTACGAATATTTGTTTCTTCAAATAACCGCTAAGGTACGTAAAATAAGGTAAAATATAATTTAGGGAATCTAATTGATTGAAACTTCCATAAGAGTATTGAATTAATTGAGCCTGTTATTTTTCAAGTTATTAATATTGATTGAGAATAATCCTTTTGATTTTATTAGTGATGGAAGATAATAATAATTTTTTTTCTAAAGAAGTATAGAAAGTTTTCAGTTTCGTTACATTTGAGTTATTGTTTCTGGAGATACATTATCGTAGAGTATTGCTGAAAGTCAGGAAGATAGCCTTTAAATTGGAATGAAATTTTTAAGATTATGTTCATATTGAGTTTAAGACTCAATTTTATATTTTTCTGACTGTGTTTTCTCATGGCGTTAAGGCCTTTAACTGAACGCTAATTTATTAAATTATAACAGAACTTTGAATTATTTGTGAAGAAAGATCCATTAATTCTGATACAAAGAATCAGTAGTTTAAAGATAAAAATCTACATAAAATGAGGATTCAAATAGAATGAGAGAATTTAATTAATTGTAATCAATAGATAACTCCTGTTTTAGCTTTTGATGAATTGTAGGAAGAGTTAGAAATTAATGCTGTAATACATTTATTTACAGCGGTTCATGTGTGTCCCCAAACCAACTTCTTGTACTACCACCCCTTTGGTTCCGCAACTTTATGTAACACCGCTTCAAGACACCGTTCAGACGACAGGTCTAGGGACGTAAGAGGACGTCGCCGTCAAGCCAAATTCAACTGGTAAAAGCTCACCGCCAAAAACAAGGTACTGTAACCCCGACGATAAAGCAACGTACAGACCAACGAAAGTGCAGTGTAGTGAAACAAAGGTTCATTCGAGAATGTCAATCAAAAGTGGGGATTCAAAATTATTATGAAATGGGTTATATGGGTTACTATCGACGAAACTTGGGTTCAACGGGCTTTTCTTTCTTGAGTAATTTCATGTTGAAATGAACTTTTATTTGATGACTGATATTGTTTGGTTTTGTGACGTATTGCTATCTAATCGGGGATAGTAATGCGCCCCCGAATCAGATGAAGAATGTCAAAAGTAACATGAAATTGTTGTTTCTGTTGTTCGATTTTAGTTGCCAATGTTTATTGAAGCTGTTTGTATTTTTCAATTATTTCAAATTGTAGTGTTATTCTATACTATAAACCTATTAAATCAGGCATGGCAAGATTCATTGAAGTTTTCTTGACTCTAGCCCGTTCACCTGCATGAATTAGGTATAGACTCAGGTATTTTCTAGATGTGTCGGCCTATTTCTAAATTCTAAATTTTATTCAAAATTATCTTATCTCATCTCTTTAAAAAGTGCAGGCACACAACTGCGCCGACTCTGCTGTCTAGAGATATTCAAATCTCTGGAATTCAAATTTTCTAAAAAATTAAATTTTTCATAACTTACTCAATAAATACTAGATCAATTTTCTGAGTCTATACTTAATAATCATTCTGTGAACGTGTTAACTGTCAATATTTTGGGTTTGGAGTTGAATGAATAATTTATAGTTGCTACTCCAATTTTTCTGATGTTTAAATAATTGTAGATGAAATAGGGAAGTTATTAAGTTCAGTAAATCCATTAAAATGAAAATCCTTTGAAGTGCTTAAAGATAAAGTTAGGTATCATTGATGCTTAAGTTGAAAGTATTCTGAAACTTCTTATTGAAATTGATTATTGAGAAATTAAAGGTTTAACGGTAGAATAAAAATTAGTAGAAGAAACTAGCATAGCTGAAAATAACTGATTCTAAGTGCTGAATAAATTTTTTGCATTCTGTAATTCCGTGAATGATGATAGAAATTATTGTAATGTCAACGTACGTATTCTGGTCTCACGTCTGGTAGTTGAATATCCATTATAGTAGTAGTGAATGTGAATATTGAGATTTTAAAAGTCAACTCAATTAAATTAGGAAAACTCGGAAATTATTATGGGAGAATGTTTGAGGAAAATAGAATTTTTTTTTGATAAGTATAGGTAGATCGAAGGTAATCAGAGAATAAATAGGAAACTGTTTTATTAGTTATTGTTGATATGTAGTTTTGAAAAGTTGACGAGTAGTTTTGGTCTTGAGATGTTTAAACTAAATAATTAGATATTGTAGATTAAAGTTGAAACGATGATCAAATCCTTGAGAATTTGTATAAAAATAAGTTGATTGAGATGAGGTTGTTAAGTCCCTTTATCAGTAATGTTTATTCTCGAAATGGTGAATCAGTTTTATTATTGGAAATATTTTTTTTTAGGTGTGATTTTTGCGGTAGGCATGCGTAGTGATAGTGTAAAGATCCGTTGTGTTGATGACGTTTCCTGTAGACTGTGGGGAATTTGTTTGTTCAGTTTAGACTCAAGATTTAGAGGAGGACAAGGGGATGTCCTGCCTGTGTGTGTTGTTGTTGGATTTAGGTAATTGGCGCGAGTGTAGGTCCGTGTCCAGAGAGAACGGAGCACTGCCCGATAGTTGTCCATGTAACAAATCAAGGAATTTAGCTGTGACTAACCTTGCAAATTTGTACGGTGGAATTGTATAATTTTAGCGAAAGGCACCGAAGATGGTGTGAGCTAAGATTTTTTTTGGTATCTAGTAAACGGTCTGGTTCATTCGAGAGTTATGGGGCTCGTCAGTAGAATAACGTAAACCGAAATCTAGAATATTTAGTGAGTCTTCGTAGTGATTGTAAGGAAAACAATCAGCGTAAGGCAGTTTAGGGAAGCCCAGTCAAAAGGTTCGTTAATGTTTGGTGGGAAAGTCAGCCGCAAAAACACAAGTAATAATTAGTAAAAACAAAAAAGGGGGTATTATTGAGTTAAAGTTGCTTAGAAATTTGGTATGGTAACGAAATGAAGGTTTAGACAATGAATATTTAAAGTGATTAGTTAAGGTATACAAATAAAATAACAGAGAAACCTTTTCGAGTACCTAGGTAATGTTAAAATGGTTATCAGTGAAAGTAGAAATAAATATTGGAACACTAATGAACGGGTTAAATTAAAATAAAATTAATAATGAAATTCTTCTAGTTGAATTTGAAATGAAAAGGGAATATCTCTTGAGTTAAGCATGAGTTTAAATTATTCTGTAGTTGAGAGTTGAAAGGTTGATTAAAAATTTAAATGGGGGTATAAAGTAGAAATATGTAGGAAAATTCGTGTCAAAAAGGAAATAGAATTTTTGTTGGCAAAATTAAATTGAGGTAATTAACAGTAGTAGGACCCTTTAGAGATAAGTAGTCAAAAAGTATTAATAAAATAAAAAAAATTGGAAAATCTTTAATGAAATGATAAATTTTTTAATGTTGAATAGTAAAATTGCAATCAAGTTTTCCATGTTAATAAGTTGGGATGTTTTGAGATCTAGTAGAGTAATTGAAACTAGCTGGATATGAAGTTTATTGTTGAGAAATAATTATGTGAGGCTCCAGTAAGGTTAGAAATGTCAGTGAACTTGGGAATCAGTAATAGTGTAATAGTAGTCTATTAATGTGTTAATGTATTGGTAAATTTCATAATGTTGGTAATCAGAAGTCAAGCAGTAGTAGTCCAATGCTAAGATAGTTGTTCCAGCTGAATTTTCATATTATTAAATCATGCCTTGAGAATTATTCTTCCAGTGTTTAGAGAAAATGTCACGTACTTTGAGTTTGCGATAAATAATATTGGCACTCGATCATAGTTTTGTTTTGACTAGCGTTCTGTGGTAAAAGTTTCCTACTGGAATATTATAATGAAAAGTGTTTTTCTCATGATTGCGGAATACAAAATTGCGTTTGTGTCATATAGCTCTCACGTTGATCTAATAATGCAATTTCAACCATTATTATCTTTGAGTCGTAGCCTATGTAGAATAGTATTGCCTACTGAATTGCTTTATATTGTTAAAAATATGTTGCACTCTCAACTCTATAGTAATGATAGTTAGATTTCAATACATTCAGCAGAGTGAAAAGGTTTCATCCTTTACTATTATAATCAACGTACTTCATATTTTACAACAGCAGAGTAACATAGAACCAATTAAAACTATGATGTCTTTTAAACGTTTTCCCTTGTTAGAGTTTGCCAAGAAAATAACCAGGGACTCAATAAAGTGATTGAAGTATTCAAGATTATTATACTCGGTCCGTCTTTAGTACCTACTTAAAAAGTGGACACGCCCATATTGTTTTGTCCTGACTCTTGCCACAGTTTTAAAGACTCTTGCCACAAATCTCTATTAGTTATACATTTTGCTGAATTTCGGAATGATTAAAGAGATTTCTTTTGAAGAGGGCCCGCTTCAAATTGGATCCTACTATCAATCCAGAAATTCGACTCTCCAAATCATACAGAATGCCTCTATGGTAACATATCCTGATTAGATTTCTTTTTGCGTGTTCCACACAGTGAGGAGGGGGGAGTGTGCCGGGCACTCTCTTTAATTCAGGCATTTTCCCAAGTTATAATAGTAAATTTAATATGCAATAGACTAGAGCCATTATTGTAAGTGAGTTAGCGAAATAAATTATTTTCTCTCTCTATTATGAACGGCCATGACTTCGAAATTTCCCATGATAGATATTTAAAAATTGTGGCTCCGAGTCGTCGAGGAATGTAGATTATGGAATTATCTCTAAAACTTAGCCTTCTTGTCGCGACATAAAGTGCGATAAGTTGGAAAACAGCAAGCATTGAAATTATAACAAACTACCGATTTTGCAGTTACTATTTGGTCCAAAGGCTCTAGAAGCCACGCGACGATTGGTCAAATTGATTCCATTCGCCCAATAGGAGACCTGTTTCTAAATACAGTAGTGGGGATTCCCCAGTCGAGAGACCAGATTACGTTTCGGAGGACACTTTGCTAGGAGCACTACGAGAGTAAAGATGTAGTCATTATGTTTCGCCCTTTTTGGGCAGGTTTACAAGTTTATAATTAGTTAATGTAGGAGCTAGTTTTATTTTTATTAATGTTTAAATTTTCTAGTAGTGCCATGTCCTGAAAGGTTTAATTGTGTTTCTTCTTCATGTACGAATATTTGTTTCTTCAAATAACCGCTAAGGTACGTAAAATAAGGTTAAAATATAATTTAGGGAATCTAATTGATTGAAACTTCCATAAGAGTATTGAATTAATTGAGCCTGTTATTTTTCAAGTTATTAATATTGATTGAGAATAATCCTTTTGATTTTATTAGTGATGGAAGATAATAATTTTTTTTCTAAAGAAGTATAGAAAGTTTTCAGTTTCGTTACATTTGAGTTATTGTTTCTGGAGATACATTATCGTAGAGTATTGCTGAAAGTCAGGAAGATAGCCTTTAAATTGGAATGAAATTTTTAAGATTATGTTCATATTGAGTTTAAGACTCAATTTTATATTTTTCTGACTGTGTTTTCTCATGGCGTTAGGCCTTTAACTGAACGCTAATTTATTAAATTATAACAGAACTTTTGAATTATTTGTGAAGAAAGATCCATTAATTCTGATACAAAGAATCAGTAGTTTAAAGATAAAAATCTACATAAAATGAGGATTCAAATAGAATGAGAGAATTTAATTAATTGTAATCATAGATAACTCCTGTTTTAGCTTTTGATGAATTGTAGGAAGAGTTAGAAATTATGCTGTAATACATTTATTTACAGCGGTTCATGTGTGTCCCCAACCAACTTCTTGTACTACCACCCCTTTGGTTCCGCAACTTTATGTAACACCGCTTCAAGACACCGTTCAGACGACAGGTCTAGGGACGTAAGAGGACGTCGCCGTCAAGCCAAATTCAACTGGTAAAAGCTCACCGCCAAAAACAGGTACTGTAACCCCGACGATAAAGCAACGTACAGACCAACGAAAGTGCAGTGTAGTGAAACAAAGGTTCATTCGAGAATGTCAATCAAAAGTGGGGATTCAAAATTATTATGAAATGGGTTATATGGGTTACTATCGACGAAACTTGGGTTCAACGGCTTTTCTTTCTTGAGTATTCCATGTTGAAATGAACTTTTATTTGATGACTGATATTGTTTGGTTTTGTGACGTATTGCTATCTAATCAGGGATAGTAATGCGCCCCCGAATCAATGAAGAATGTCAAAAGTAACATGAAATTGTTGTTTCTGTTGTTCGATTTTAGTTGCCAATGTTTATTGAAGCTGTTTGTATTTTTCAATTATTTCAAATTGTAGTGTTATTCTATACTATAAACCTATTAAATCAGGCATGGCAAGATTCATTGAAGTTTTCTTGACTCTAGCCCGTTCACCTGCATGAATTAGGTATAGACTCAGGTATTTTCTAGATGTGTCGGCCTATTTCTAAATTCTAAATTTTATTCAAAATTATCTTATCTCATCTCTTTAAAAAGTGCAGGCACACAACTGCGCCGACTCTGCTGTCTAGAGATATTCAAATCTCTGGAATTCAAATTTTCTAAAAAATTAAATTTTTCATAACTTACTCAATAAATACTAGATCAATTTTCTGAGTCTATACTTAATAATCATTCTGTGAACGTGTTAACTGTCAATATTTTGGGTTTGGAGTTGAATGAATAATTTATAGTTGCTACTCCAATTTTTCTGATGTTTAAATAATTGTAGATGAAATAGGGAAGTTATTAAGTTCAGTAAATCCATTAAAATGAAAATCCTTTGAAGTGCTTAAAGATAAAGTTAGGTATCATTGATGCTTAAGTTGAAAGTATTCTGAAACTTCTTATTGAAATTGATTATTGAGAAATTAAAGGTTTAACGGTAGAATAAAAATTAGTAGAAGAAACTAGCATAGCTGAAAATAACTGATTCTAAGTGCTGAATAAATTTTTTGCATTCTGTAATTCCGTGAATGATGATAGAAATTATTGTAATGTCAACGTACGTATTCTGGTCTCACGTCTGGTAGTTGAATATCCATTATAGTAGTAGTGAATGTGAATATTGAGATTTTAAAAGTCAACTCAATTAAATTAGGAAAACTCGGAAATTATTATGGGAGAATGTTTGAGGAAAATAGAATTTTTTTTTGATAAGTATAGGTAGATCGAAGGTAATCAGAGAATAAATAGGAAACTGTTTTATTAGTTATTGTTGATATGTAGTTTTGAAAAGTTGACGAGTAGTTTTGGTCTTGAGATGTTTAAACTAAATAATTAGATATTGTAGATTAAAGTTGAAACGATGATCAAATCCTTGAGAATTTGTATAAAAATAAGTTGATTGAGATGAGGTTGTTAAGTCCCTTTATCAGTAATGTTTATTCTCGAAATGGTGAATCAGTTTTATTATTGGAAATATTTTTTTTTAGGTGTGATTTTTGCGGTAGGCATGCGTAGTGATAGTGTAAAGATCCGTTGTGTTGATGACGTTTCCTGTAGACTGTGGGGAATTTGTGTTTGTTCAGTTTAGACTCAAGATTTAGAGGAGGACAAGGGGATGTCCTGCCTGTGTGTGTTGTTGTTGGATTTAGGTAATTGGCGCGAGTGTAGGTCCGTGTCCAGAGAGAACGGAGCACTGCCCGATAGTTGTCCATGTAACAAATCAAGGAATTTAGCTGTGACTAACCTTGCAAATTTGTACGGTGGAATTGTATAATTTTAGCGAAAGGCACCGAAGATGGTGTGAGCTAAGATTTTTTTTGGTATCTAGTAAACGGTCTGGTTCATTCGAGAGTTATGGGGCTCGTCAGTAGAATAACGTAAACCGAAATCTAGAATATTTAGTGAGTCTTCGTAGTGATTGTAAGGAAAACAATCAGCGTAAGGCAGTTTAGGGAAGCCCAGTCAAAAGGTTCGTTAATGTTTGGTGGGAAAGTCAGCCGCAAAAACACAAGTAATAATTAGTAAAAACAAAAAAGGGGGTATTATTGAGTTTAAAGTTGCTTAGAAATTTGGTATGGTAACGAAAATTGAAGGTTTTAGACAATGAATATTTAAAGTGATTAGTTAAGGTATACAAATAAAATAACAGAGAAACTTTTTCGAGTACCTAGGTAATGTTAAAATGGTTATCAGTGAAAGTAGAAATAAATATTGGAACACTAATGAACGGGTTAAATTAAAATAAAATTAATAATGAAATTCTTCTAGTTGAATTTGAAATGAAAAGGGAATATCTCTTGAGTTAAGCATGAGTTTAAATTATTCTGTAGTTGAGAGTTGAAAGGTTGATTAAAAATTTAAATGGGGGTATAAAGTAGAAATATGTAGGAAAATTCGTGTCAAAAAGGAAATAGAATTTTTGTTGGCAAAATTAAATTGAGGTAATTAACAGTAGTAGGACCCTTAGAGATAAGTAGTCAAAAAGTATTAATAAATAAAAAAATTGGAAAATCTTTAATGAAATGATAAATTTTTTAATGTTGAATAGTAAAATTGCAATCAAGTTTCCATGTTAATAAGTTGGGATGTTTTGAGATCTAGTAGAGTAATTGAAACTAGCTGGATATGAAGTTTATTGTTGAGAAATAATTATGTGAGGCTCCAGTAAGGTTAGAAATGTCAGTGAACTTGGAATCAGTAATAGTGTAATAGTAGTCTATTAATGTGTTAATGTATTGGTAAATTTCATAATGTTGGTAATCAGAAGTCAAGCAGTAGTAGTCCAATGCTAAGATAGTTGTTCCGCTGAATTTTCATATTATTAAATCATGCTTGAGAATATTCTTCCAGTGTTTAGAGAAAATGTCACGTACTTTGAGTTTGCGATAAATAATATCGGCACTCGATCATAGTTTTGTTTTGACTAGCGTTCTGTGGTAAAAGTTTCCTACTGGAATATTATAATGAAAAGTGTTTTCTCATGATTGCGGAATACAAATTGCGTTTGTGTCATATAGCTCTCACGTTGATCTAATAATGCAATTTCAACCATTATTATTTGAGTCGTAGCCTATGTAGAATAGTATTGCCTACTGATTGCTTTATATTGTTAAAAATATGTTGCACTCTCAACTCTATAGTAATGATAGTTAGATTTCAATACATTCAGCAGAGTGAAAAGGTTTCATCCTTTACTATTATAATCAACGTACTTCATATTTTACAACAGCAGAGTAACATAGAACCAATTAAAACTATGATGTCTTTTAAACGTTTTCCCTTGTTAGAGTTTGCCAAGAAAATAAACAGGGACTCAATAAAGTGATTGAAGTATTCAAGATATTATACTCGGTCCGTCTTTAGTACCTACTTAAAAGTGGACACGCCATATGTTTTGTCCTGACTCTTGCCACAGTTTTAAAGACTCTTGCCACAAATCTCTATTAGTTATACATTTTGCTGAATTTCGGATGATTAAAGAGATTTCTTTTGAAGAGGGCCCGCTTCAAATTGGATCCCACTATCAATCCAGAAATTCGACTCTCCAATCATACAGAATGCCTCTATGGTAACATATCCTGATTAGATTTCTTTTTGCGTGTTCCACACCGTGAGGAGGGGGAGTGTGCCGGGCACTCTCTTTAATTCAGGCATTTTCCCAAGTTATAATAGTAAATTTAATACGCAATAGACTAGAGCCATTATTGTAAGTGAGTTATAGTAATATAGTGAGGATAGTAATGCGCCCCCGAATCAGATGAAGAATGTCACCAATAACATGAAATTGTTGTTTTCTGTTGTTCGATTTTAGTTGCCAATGTTATTGAAGCTGTTTGTTTTTTCAATTATTTCAAATTGTAGTGTTATTCTATACTATAAACCTATTAAATCAGGCATGGCAAGATTAATTGAAGTTTTCTTGACTCTAGCCCGTTCACCTGCATGAATTAGGTATAGACTCAGGTATTTTCTAGATGTGTCGGCCTATTTCTAAATTCTAAATTTTATTCAAAATTATCTTATCTATCTTCTTTGGCACACAACTGCGCCACTGCTGCTGAATGTTTAGCGAAAGGCACAAAGTCTACTATTCAAAGATCTGAGCAAGCTCGTTACAGCACAATAACGCTGGAGACACACTAGGTCTGCTATTTCTTCATAGTAAATGATTTGAAAGAATCAACAGTTGTCAAAAGTTTGCAATTGAATAAACACATTTTCTCGAATTTCAAGCTTATTTTTGATTTTAGGTGAAGTGAAAAAGTTACTGATCATTAATTGTAAAGATTTTCATGCTCAATCTATTTCACTTGAATTTTTTGGTTTTGATTGTATCTGAAGCCTATTAATTGAGAATCTAAAATCAGACTTTGCATAGATGGGACGGAGCTCCTAAAATGTTTACAGATACGTGACTTGTGGCAGTTGATAGAGCTTATCAATTACTATTCTACGTATAAATTTGATCAAAATCGTTGGAGCCGTTTTCGAGAAAAAAGCAAAAAAACATTCTAGCCGCCATCTTGAATTGCATTTGATCGAAATTGTTTGTGTCCATTTATTATATTGTAAGGAACTTATTTTCCAAATGTCAAGTCATTCAGTTCATTGGGAGATGAGATATCGTGTACACAGACACACATACATTCATACACACACACACACACACACACCCCACACACAACACACACACACACACACAACACCCCAACACACACACACATACACACACACACACACACACACCACACATACACAAACACAACACACATACTGGAACAAGGTAGCATACGGGGAGGTGAGAAAGAACATACATTGCGGGGAGGCTGATTTACACATTTACCACACTGTTGGAGACTTAATTTTTGTTTTAGAAAGTATATTAATAGTGTTCAATACAGTTGTAAACTTTTTTTTTCTGTTAACTTGAAAAAAAAATTACGCAATTAAAACCTACAAAAAGGGGAGAATGTGTGTACACTTTCACTGAACAAACGAGGAGGAATGTGTGTGTACACTTCCACTGCACCAAAGCGGGGAGAAATGGTGTGTACACTTCAAACCCACATTCTGGGGAGGAATGTTGTGTGTTTAGTTTAACTTACAAAGCGGGGACAAAAGTTCTTAACACAAGTTCTGGCTGCAACACTTATTTCGATATTTACTATTCTATTGATCAAGAATACAATATCGTATGGGTCTTCGAAAGCCAGTTACATGCACGTTGATTTTGTACGATTGTTTTTTGCCATCCTTATGAATTCGAATAAGTGCAACTTGTCAAACATCATTGTTTGATCTAATAGAATTTTATAAGGACGGTAAAATCGATGTGTATGTAATGGTTTTACTAAACAGGCTTCACGAATTACAATACAATAATAGGATAGTTGATACAATACATGGTTTTAATTCAGATTCATTCATTGATAGAAATAAAAGGAGATTCGGTGTCGATAGCATCGAAGTCGCCAGGAGGTCTGGATCATTTATGAATTTCTCAGTATGCAGTATCCACTCAGCAGCTTCTATACAACACAAACATTAGTTTCGTTTTATTGGAATGATAAGACATTATTTCATTATGTCCATTATTACAATAGATCAATTCAGATCCAGTTAGCTGTTAGTAGCTTAGATTAGAGAGTTCAGACGGGT
>NW_024092445.1:0-16006 GCF_014356525.2 Nilaparvata lugens | reverse complement strand
TCAAATTAAAGTGAATCCATCTTTCTACTGTCAAATTAAAGTGAATCCATATTTCTACTGTCAATTACACACACACACACCACACACACACACACACACACCACACACACACACACACACCACACACACACACACACACACCACACATATACAGACCAATACCCAAAAACCACTTTTTTGGACTCAGGGGTCCTTGAAACGTAGGCTATAGAAATTAGAAACTGGGGTACCTTTATTTATTCCAGAAAGCAATACTTTCCTTACCTATGGTAATAGGGCAAGGAAAGTAAAAATAACAAGCGAAGCTTGGTGCCCTGAGATTATTGATTAATCGAGTGATTAACAAACCTCTCCTCTAGCTGGCCAAAGGAGAAGAGTTAACATTTAACCACTACAAACGCTTCGACCATACATCACCCTACCCACACACCACACACACACACCACACACACACACACAAAAATTAAGTTAATATGGTCCTACGACTACATGGCAATATTGACTTGATCCCTCGAACAGATGTCTCTTACTGTTGATGATTCCATCGAATCTGAGTTCGAACGTGACCTTTATATTTCAGTAAGACAAATATACTTCCTTGAGTTTCAAGGTGGAGATTCGAACAGTTGGGGTCGGATTTCTGGCTTCTCAACTTCAACGTCAATATCAGTTTTAACATATACAATATTAATCCATTATTCTGTAGATAATTCTTCTTTGTTGCATATAAATTGTAGTTACTTCATTGACCGAGCGAAGTGAGGTCCAAGATTCAAGTTTCGGTTTGGCATTTCTCTTAATGTTCAAATGTTTAAATTTCTGATTGTTTGAATGTTTGAATGTTCGAATGTTCGAATGTTTGAATGCTTGAATGTTTGAATGCTTGAATGTTTGCATGTTTGAATTTTGAATGTTTGAATGTTTGAATGTTTGAATGTTCGAATGTTTGAATGTTGTGATGTTTGGAATGTTGAATATTTGAATGTTTGAATGTTTGAATGTTTGAATGTTTGAATATTTGAATGTTTGAATGTTTGAATGTTTGAATGGTTGAATGTTTGAATGTTTGAATGTTTGAATGTTTGATGTTTGAATGTTTGAATGTTTGAATGTTTGAATGTTTGAATGTTTGAATGTTTGAATGTTGAAGTTTGAATGTTTGAATGTTTGAATGTCTGAATGTTTGAATGTCTGAATGTTTGCAGTTTGAATGTTTGAATGTTGAATGTTTGAATTGTTTGAATGTTTGAAGTTTGAATGTTTGAATGTTTGAATCTTTGAATCTTGAATCTTTGAATGTTTGAATGTTTGAATGTTTGAATGTTTGAATGTTTGAATGTTTGAATGTTTGAATGTTGAATGTTGCGCATTTATGGCGAAACGCAGTAATAGGTTTTTCATGAAATTTGACAGGTTTGTTCCTTTCTCAATTGCGCGTCACGTATATACAAGGTTTTTGGAAATTTTGCATTTCAAGGAAAATACAAAAAGAAAAATGAGCCTCCTTCATACACCAATATTGAAGTAAAAATCAGACTATAGAATCATTCATCATAAATCAGCTGACAAGTGATTACACAGATGTGTAGAGAAGCCAGTCTATTGCTGTATTTCCAGAAGGTTGTAACATATTAAAATCTGATGGGTAAACAAAATCCCTATTTGGAGAATTTTATGGGTCTGAAGTGAAATAGCTCGTCTATTATCGTCAAATGTGATAACGATTATTAGAAGATTAGATAATAACCAGGTATCATGACTAAAATTAGAACAGCCGAATAGAAAGAAAGTATTTGCTACTTAATTATATTATATAAAGTATTGGAAAATTTGAGGTTAGGCTTAAAATATCTACTGATCGAAGACCTAATAAACGATCAATTGCATAACGTGAGAATCTAGCCAGACACCTTGGCAGAAATTTATCGTAAACAAATGATATGCAACTGGAGGACTTTGGAAAGCACATGGCTGATTGTTGTAGAGGGAGAACGCTTATAAAACCTATAAAAATCTTTTAAATGTGATAAATATACTAAACACCAAATAGAAATAAATTAGAATATTAAGGAAGTAGGATGTTCTAGGCACATGTATACAGTAGTGAATTTGCATGAACCAATCAAATGTAGTATCGATGGGCGGCAATAGAGAGCCGATTCAAATGTATTATAAATATTTCTATAAATGATAAGATTTTATACATTTTTATTACTCAGTTTATGTATCGGATATGGTCCGAGAAAATATAAGGATCAGACCTGGGATATAAGTAATGGTTTAGTAGATTGGCATGGACTATTGAACCTTTAAATGGCGTAGTAGCGAGTTATTTAAATTTATGTAAATTTGTAAGTTGGAAATGAAAATTGTAGAAATGAAAGTACCACTATGGAATAACACTAAAATTTGTAGAGCACAAGACCCTTCATTACATTGTACTTTTTAAAGACTTAAAGTTTAAATTCATATTAAATTTTTCATAAGACTTATTGATGCTGCATTAAAGCGAAAGTCATTTAAATATTTATTTAATCCCTTGGAGAAGACGACTTTGGCCACCAAAAATCCGGACTACCAGGAAATTCGGATTGCAGCCAACGCTTATAAAAATTCAGCAAGTGAGTGATATCATCGAAATATATAAGTTAGGGCTTAGGCCCTCAGTGCTTCGAGTGAAATATAATATAAGCTAGCTCGTCGGAAAGTTTATATAATATTAAAAATTAATACAAAACTTGCGCAAGTCTCAAGAGGGTATAAGAAATATTTATTAATTAAGAGTATGTCAATTACATATCCAAGGTACCCAAATTAAAGTAATATTAAATTCCAATCTGTAATACAAACGCTCATCAATCATTGATTCTATTTAATAATTTGTAATGATATAATGTAGCTCTTGTCACTGGATAAATTGATTTATCTATTTCCATCAGAGGCCAAACCTTATGCCATGATTATATATAAATATATATATATTATTAAGAAAATATACTGAAAACTACAGAAATTAATATATTTATAATCTATGATTATCAATTTATTATTTTATGATTTTTGAAAGAAGATATAAAGTAAGATTTGCTAAATCGACAAGCAACAGCAAGTCGATTCCTAAGCTGCATGCAAATAAATGCATTTATCAATGAATTAAAAAAGCACATGGTAATGTTTCGTGCGAAAGAGCTAAAGAGTAGTGTACCAGTCTGTGATATTTTATTTTGATATTTATTCTTGTATTTATTGTGTGTGTGTTGCTCTATATATTTCCATATTGATCTGACTTTTAATATTTATTCGTATAATATATGTATCAAGTTTTTATGGTGTACCATTTATTTTATTCCTCAATACCAGCAGGACAAATCTCATATCTACTTATTAATTATCAGTATTGAATTATTAAGAGAATTACCATCCGATTTTATCATTAATAGAATAACTGGTTACACCGCAACTATTGCATTGTTAATTAATCTCTGGAAATATGCCTTCCAAAGATTTCTATGAATTGTCCAAGAGCAAGTCTCTACAGGACTCCTGAGCGGGCCTGTAAGGATTTTATCGAAGTTGTGCTCTGAAGCCACAACCAAACTTGTATATTTTTACACTCAGGCTTTACCGATTGCAGCCAAGCCAGGCAAATCGTTATTCATCAAAAAATAACGTCAGAAGGTCTATAGTTTCAATCAGATAGGTACTTGTGGATGAGAATACTGCGTGAGGTCTACTGTTCACAGAACAGTTATGTGTGGAGTGTATTGCAAGAAATCCAGCGTTCTGTTAATACAATACATCAAAGTCACACTGTAAGTCCTCTAAATTATTGGATCAGGAGCTCGTCATCATTCTTGTTGTAACTTCTGATATTGAAACTAATAATTATTCTCAGGTTGAATTGTTCCAAACAATCTAACACATATTCGGGATCCAAAGTCGTAATATCATTTATATCTTCTGAAACAAGCTCTTCTACCAGACTATTCATAAATTTTACGATGTTTAGTATTGGCTTCTCCTTCTAAGATTTTTCTGTTCCATACAAAAAGCTCTTCTTCTGTCCTATCCTCCACTCCATCAATAATATCCTGTACTGTATCATTGTAGCCTGTTGTAAGATACCTGAAGCTTTCTGTATGCCTGGATATTGCGACAATAGCATGTGATACACTCATAAAATAAGTTATTGTCTCTTATGTCAATCCTCACTAATACTACATCCTTTGATGAGGGCCCCTGCTTCTCGTGATTGTGTTAATTCTTAGGGACTTATATTCCTTCATGTGATTAGTGAGAATTCTCTTATCCTTTTGTGTAAATGTAAGGATTAGAGTATCTTTCTTCAGCTGATGAGTTTCGCCGTTCTTGAAAGTTGGAAGTATTGATCTCACTTGGGCGTTCTTTGTGATGATTCCTGAGTGAATGATTGAAGTGCAAAACTGAACTGGTTTACGTGCGTCATATGGAGGCCGAAAGTGATGTGTTTCTGACCAGGCCAGTAGAATTTTTACGGCCCTAGGGCTGTAAAATAACCATGAAGTCAGCTGATTCTGATTTGATGTGAACGTGTTTACAAAATAGTTTATGAAACGGAATCAGTTTATGCTTTTAGAATTGAATAAAGTTTTTGCAATAAGATACTATCATTTTATTTGGATGAATGAAATACAAATGAGATATTATAAACTATTCAAATTCGTTTTCAGAGTATAATAGAATCTAACCCAAAACCTCCTAGTACAGCGTTTATCACGGAACATGGTGGATAAAACAGAATCATTTTATGCTTCTAGAATTCAATAAAGTATTCTGTAATAAATACTATCATTTTATTTGGATGAATAAAATACAGATAAGATATATATATTATAAACTATTCAAATAATTCGATTTTCAGAGTAGGATAGAACTTCTAACCTAAACTTCCGTTGACATTCAGATTGGCCAATTTCAAGTGTGCTAAAACAGCTGATCATAAACTTTTCATTATTTGTGTTTATCATTCAATAATTAAAACATTCATAATAATATCATCTTATTGTCATTTGGAAGAATAAAAAGTATAAACTCAACCTCTTACATAATTGAACATATCTTTTAGGTTATTTAGACAAATCAAAATAGAAGATAAAAATACTTGGACAATTTCTTGATATCCAGATTACCTCAGATTTGCTAGAGCTATGATATTCCACTTTTGCTTTCGGAAGTGCTTATAATAGACAAATATTCTCATACATATATATATATATTGTTTATTTCTGTGTGGCGAAAAATAACGTTCTCACCATGGGCAAAAATGTTTTTCCGGCTCTCAATCTTTTCTAGTCCTCGGCCTACGGCCTCGGACTTGAAAACCGATTTCGAGCCAGAAAGTCTCATTTTCGGCCCTAGGTGCGAAATATACTATTTCATTTGTGCACCGAATTTGATGATTTTTTTTGTTGCATTTGTTATGTTCAGGACCAGACTCGTTGCTTATCAAATTTATTATCCGACTGAAGGACTTTTTCCTACGTTCTGTCAAAGTTTACATGATTGTATTCCTTATGAGAAGATTTTTGTGAGCTGGCCACACACAGAAATGAAAATCAGCTTTTATACAGCAAATGTAAATCATTGTGTCATACAGCAGCCGTCGGTAGATAGAGACAAGAGTGTGTGCTACTCCATAACCGCCCATGTATTTTATTCTAAACGCCCTGACTAAAAACAAAATGACTGTTCTGTGTGTAACCATCCAGCAGTGCGGCCTCAGGTTATAAAGACTTACATGCTCCAAAGACATTGCTTTGTTTTGAATAATGTGCTGTCTTCGGCGTTTAGAATTATTGATTTTCAGTGAATTATTTATATTGGAGTTGGATATTATCTATATAAATGAAATCCATTGAAATCCCTCAATGCCAGTTACTTATTAAAATATCAGTTACTCATTCAGTTACATAATTATAGTGTTACAGTTATAACAATCATATTTTAGTTATTAGTCACAAATAGTCAGTTACTTTTTCAGACTTATTATTAATCGATCTTCTCCAATTCTTGATTTACCAAGGATGGTTATAGACATATTTTTAATTCTTCAAGATTTCAGTAGGTCAAGTTTTTATTTGAGCCCTTGCGGAGCACGAGTTACCTGCGAGATTTTAATAAGAGTTGGTATTTGAAGTTATTACTGATAGAAGTGCCATTACAATTTAGTGCCATGATTTCTATCGAAACCCTCGATTCTCCAATTGTGATTCCGACACCAGGGTTCATCGTCACTCACCAATTATCTAAGAAGTTTGTGAAGCAATAAATTGGGGATGTACAGCATAATTTCACAATCTCTATATTTATAGAATGCTAAGCCCCGACAGATTGAAATCACACCACAGCCCAAACTACTGAGCCTACAAACTTGAAATTTTGCATAATAATTGTTCATAGTAGCCTCAAAACGTCCACTAAGAAATGATTTTCAGAAATTTGCCCCCCTTAAGGAGCTGGAACCACAAAAAATTTGTACTTTTTAACCGCTCATTGCACAGGAAATTCATGAGGAACTTTTTTGTTCAGCTACGAAAAAAAAATAGATCTATGCAGAAAAATTCCGACCAGGAGCAGAGAGGGGTCCAGGAGAGGGCATTTTTTTAAAATTTTCATGTTAAATCACACTACAGCTCAAACTAATTGGCCTACAGTCTTAAAACTCTGCAAAAATATTCTTCAAACATGCCAGAGGCGCACTAAGAGCGGATTTTGAAATAATTGCCTCTAAGGGTTTCAAAGGATGTAAAAGGATCCTATTTAGTAAGGTTATGAACATGGTAAGGTGAACGCCATACGGAACTGAGATAATTGACACATGATATTCTAACATATGTTGTAATCATTGGAAAGCTTGAAAAATTTTATCAATCAGCTGATCAAATTCAATTTCCTATGGATCGAAAGCGCGATCTTGACACGTGTTTGTTCCATTGTTGTATGCTTGGCCAGTTTGGTTTGCGCCTTCTATCAGCTGTATGGAGTCTCATACATTCCGATTAGAACGATTAGAACAGAGCACAGAGATTTTCTTGGTTAGGAATTTGTTGATAATTCTTTTATCAAATTCAAATTTTATTGCAAACAAAAATCACATTGGAAAATTTCTTAATAGACAACAGGATTACAAAAAGAGACGTCAAACATAAACCTACATTCATTTGTAGCATGTCCAGAAAAAGACAAACTTGAGTACTAGCTGTGAGTTCAATCAATAAGTTATAACTTTATTTTTGTGTTAATATTTTGTGAACAAAAAGTACGAGTTGATAAGAGATGGGAGTAATATCTTATATTTGATCTAAATCGTTATTCATATTGTAGTGTTCAGGGTCACTTCAATCAAAGTTTTTTATTCTGTAGCTAATAAATTTCATACTTGCTGATTGTCCATAATGTATCCAGTGTCCATAATGGAAGTGATTGAACTACTAAAAATTAATGGCTTATTGGTCCTTCATAGAATATTTATAGTATCCTGGTGATTGAACCTGTTTTTTTTTAGCATTGACTATTGATATCAAAGCTTTATTTACAACTGGCTTACCTGGCAAACTTCCTACCGCCAAAAAGTCAATGTATTTCTTGTATATCTATAAAAGGCTAAGCCCTGACAGACTGAAATCTCACCACAGCCCAAACTACTGAGCCTAAAAACTTGAAATTTTGTTCAATTGTTCATGGTAGCCTCAAAACATCTACTAAGAAAAGATTTTCAGAAATTGCCCCTCTGAGGGAGCTGGGGTCCCCCAAAAAATTTGTACTTTTTAACCGCTCATTCCACAGCAAAGTCATGAGGAACTTTTTTGTTCAGCTACGAAAAATAATTAGATCTTTGCAGAAAAATTCTGACCCTGAGCACAGGGGGGTTCAGAAGAGGGTTTTTTCGAACATTTCTATGAAAAACACACTACAGCTAAAACTGATTGGCCTACAGACTTAAAACTTTGCACAAATATTATTCGAACATGCTAGACTTGCACTAAGAACGGATTTTGAGATATTTTGCCTCTAAGGATTTCAAAGGATGAAAAGGGATCCTATCAAGTAAGGTTATGAATGTAATGGGTAGAATTATTGAGAGGAGGTGAATTAATGCAATTTTTTATTTCTCATGATACGCCAATCTAAAATCATTTAACTCTGGACTCGATGGCGTGATCGGACTGAATTTTCTAATGTTTCATTTTTTTTCTAGATGGAAGGGTATATCCTCTAGTGTGAGGAATAGATTATTGCGTTTTAGAATATAAGAATTGTGCACAGTACAGCATATTCTTCTGTCTCGTGGAGAGAAAAACTGCAATCTGATGACAGTTTTCCACGAGGAACTATCTCTTTCTCCATCCAATTTTGAGCTCTCACTCTTTCTCTCCCGTGAGAAAAAGGTGAGTTTCCCATGCGTTTTAGGCTTGGGTAATGTCCATGGACAGCCCTCGAGTCAGTCAGCGATGGACTCCTGAGCAAACGGTTACTCTCGAACGCGAGACGCACTGTGGTGAAATAAGTTTTAATTGTTATATTTTGTTAAATTTATTTTGTGATTCGAACGATAAAAATAAAGTCCAATTGATTTGTTATATTTATTGTAATTACCTGCGTATTACGAGCGATAAAATTTGTCTTTAGTGTTTAGTTGATGTCGAATTAATTCGTTGTACTCGTTGTGTTATGTTGAACAATTCGTGAGATATGAACGATAAAATCTTTCTTTGTGTTTCATTATAATTGTTGTGAAGGGGTAAATTGCAAATCCTTTGTAGATGATATGATTTTCTTGATATTTATAAGAGCAGTTACTAAATTCTCTATTTTGCGAATAATTCATCACAAAAAATTAAGGCTGTCCGGCTCGCAAAATTGCTGTGTTCAAACCTCAGCTTTAGCTCAGTGGTAGATACATGAATTTTCCAGATGCAATTAATCACCATAAGGTTCAATGACCGGTGATTATTAATTCTTACCACTGCTTCTATGAAGTTCTGAAGAATACCAATGAGGAAATCAAAAGAATAGTTGATGACTGATTATCAGTAACCATGTATATATTATAATAATCTTTCTTTGTGTTTCATTATAATTGTTGTGAAGGGGTAAATTGCAAATCCTTTGTAGATGATATGATTTTCTTGATATTTATAGAGCAGTTACTAAATTCTCTATTTTGCGAAAATTCACAAAAAATTAAGGCTGTCCGGCTCGCAAAATTGCTGTGTTCAAACCTCAGCTTTAGCTCAGTGGTAGATACATGAATTTTCCAGATGCAATTAATCACCATAAGGTTCAATGACCGGTGATTATTAATTCTTACCACTGCTTCTATGAAGTTCTTGAAGAATACCAATGAGGAAATCAAAAGAATAGTTGATGACTGATTATCAGTAACCATGTATATAAATTATAATAAAGACCAACTCTAATTTTTCTAGTTGATCCTTAAAACGCTTGTCATGAATACAGGTGTTCACCAATTTATCCTTCTAAAATTCCTTAGAACTTACAACGCCAGTTCTTGAAGCTCTCTGGATCCTTATATGATATAACTGGAACCTTATTAATATAATTGTCAATATTGAATATATAATTGTCTCGTGGATTGAATAATTATTTCCAATAATTAATTGGGCAGGTCCCTTTCGTCTCTGCTGGGCTAACGTGTGGTCCTGGTTTCTTATAGATTCTTTCCGAATTGAAGATATATTTATGGGAATGATTACAATTACGAACTCTTCAACAACACTGAGTTCACAGATAATTAACATTAATTACAAATATTTCACATTTAAAAAAGGGGTTGGCTTGATAATTTTAAAATTTTAAAGGAAGAAAGAACCCTAAACTTATGTCCATCCTCTCAGGTCAATATCACAAGCCAGAAGAAGGTGGTTTTCAGAAAAACTTTATCTCTTCCTTGAACAATTTGTAAGCCTCTTTCTGATTGGCTTTTGATTTAGTAAACTCAATACAATTGGTTGCTTCAGAATCAGGGCTTCTTCAACTTTATAATAGAAAAAAATAAATAAAAAGTTTCTATATAAATATATGGAGTGATTATCTTAAACTATATTCATAAATAAATCGCGATATACGATGTTAATAGATAATATACATTTAGTTTTTTATGTGAGTTTTGTATACTCTTGATTTTCGTGCTTTTCAGATTATAGTAAATATTTATACAGAAATAATAGTTGTCCATATTTCTATACATCAACCTTCCTTAGTATATAATACATCTTTTGTGAGTAATTTTTTATATTCAACCTATACTGGTTGTTCGTTTTTTATGATCCGGCAATAATAAATAAGCCACTTTTAATTTTTAATTCTGCCAATGGATTCTCAGTGTTGAATCCCAGTTATACATGTTTTTTTTATCATTTTAGATAATATGATTACTCTTTATCACTAACAATATTCGATTTAGGTTGATTGATCCTTTGACTAGGTTTAACTTTCTTCTCCATCTTATAATTCTATTAAAATTCACTGGTTTACTCCAAATATTCTGTGGTGCTAGAATACCACGTGACATTGTTGAATTTATTCGAGTGATACGGACAATAAGGTTTGTTCCCCGTTTTTCGTTATAATTTGGTGAACTTATTCTTGAAGTGTGAACGATAAAATTTGTCTCCTGATTTTGTGTTATATTATTTGTTTAAATCATTCGCGTGCTATGAGCAATAAAATGTGTCTATAGTGTTTAGTTGATGTCGAATTAATTCATTGTACTCGTTGTGTTATGTTGAACAATTCGTGAGACATGAACGATAGAATCTTTCTTTGGTTTCGTTATAATTGTTGAATTTATTCGAGTGATACGGACAATAAGGATTGTTCCCCGTTTTTCGTTATAGGCTAATTTGTTGAGCTTATTCCTGAAGTATGAATGGTAAAGTTCGCATGTAGTTTTCTGATATATTCTGTGGAACTTATTCGTGTGATTATTTTCCGCGAGAACAATAAATTAATTCGTGGGAATAACGTATTTGTGTGACTCCAACCCGAATCCAGAAGCCAAGATGCGGTTTTGGACCCTAATGAAAGTGACCCTCGGAATTATTATCACGGGTGAGTGAATTTATTCTGGCCACTCTAATGAATTTGACCGAACCTTCCCTTTGAAATTGTCGAAAATTACTTCTATCTTAGTTCATTTGGCAGCTGGAGCAAGAGATAGGTTGTACTGTGCAACTATTATTTAATATTATTCAAGTGATCAAGTTGATAATTACTCTGAATTTATTTAATTGGAATGTTAGTGTTTATTAGAATTTGAATTGGACGAGAGTGGCGAAGAATTTTATATTCCAACGTTAACAGCTAATTGGATATTCTCGCTTACTATTGAGGAAACTTATAATCAATTTGTCCTTTTATTCAATTGTACCATTAACGAGAAGACGTTATAATTTTGTTAACAATTATCCTGACGACAGTTGCGTATTTTCATAATGTAGAGAGTAGTTAAATGTGTGTACCTAAGTTTCTTTTTAAGCCAATGTCTAAGGCATTAATTTGGTGTGGTATTAGGATTCGTATTTAATGTGAGTTGAGAAGAATTTTATGTTCCAACGTTAACAACTAACTGGACATTCTTGCAAACTATTGAGGGGTACATAATATCGATTTATTCAATTTATCTCGTAAATTAAATCTATTTCGTTTCAACAGTCGTTGTTTCTCCAGTCGCCCTGCTCTCACTTAGTAAAGGCATGTTAAATAGATAAGAGGGAGAGTCGAACAGTTCTGCTGTGGTCTGCGTCTCCTGGAGGAGTTTGTGCCTCTCTCCCATTGGATTGAGATTTCAACCCACTTAAGCTCAGAGGACCTCTTCCAGGGTCGTATAGGCAGGACTGGGCCAACCTCCTAACTAGGTTTAAGTTTATGTCCGAACTGGTTGGGCCCGCTACCAGATCTACCCGCCAGTTCGGTTACATGAACATGGTAAGGTGAACGCCATATGAAACTGAGATAATTGACACATCATATTCTAACATAATGTTGTAATTATTGGAAAGCTTAAACTAATCTTATCAATCAGCTGATTGAATTAATTTTTCGTAAATCGAGAGCGCGAGCTTATTTCCAGGTGTGTGTTTCATTGGTGTATTCTTGGCCAATTTGGTTTGCGCCTTTCTATCAGCTGTATTATGGAGTCTCATACATTCCTTTAGAACAGAGCACAGAAATTTTCTTTGGTTAGGAGTTTGTTGATAATTCTTTTTCAAAATTCAAATTCTATTGTCATCAAAAATCACATTGAGAACTTTCTTAAGAAAGGCCAGAGAAAGGCAAACCTTAGCTGTGAGTTCATTCAATATAACTTTATTTTTGTGTCAATATTTTGTGAATAGATAGTACCAGTTGATGAGAGATGTGAGTAATTCCTTATATTTGATCCAAACTGCAATCAAAAGTTTTTTATTCTGTAGCCAATGAATTTCTACGTATTTTTGAATTGGATTGAATTACTAAAATGTATTGATTCATTGATTGTCCATAATGTATCCAGTGTCCATAGTGGAAGTGATTAAACTACTCAAATTAATATCTTACTGGTCCCTCATAGAATTTATAGTATCCCTGGTGATTGAGCCTGTCTTCCTTCAGCGTTGACTAAAGCTTTATATACAACTAGCCTACCCGGCCAACTTCGTACCGCCAAAAGGACAATGTGTCTCATATCACACTTGACTTTATTTGGTGAATCATGAAATTCATCTGACAATCGATATTTTTATTTACATCTCATTACAGACTTCCCATGTGCTTAGTCATGCAGCATTCATTATTCCAAAAACATATTCTACTCAATCAATTGGCAGTGAAGTGTTGAATGAAAAAAAAATAAATAGATAGGTTAAATCAGTGTTTCTGAAATGAATTCAACGTTTTCCTAGTTGTTGATTGTCAATAGATGATCCAGGAAATATGCGATGTATGATGAACCACACAGAATTCCATATTCATTCCATCTTTTATTTTAGGATGAATATAAGCTAAGCTAAATTCAAAAAATTTCTAAACTTCTCTTTCATTCTCAGTAATTAATGGATGCAATATGAACAACTCTCTTTCATGAGTTGAATTTTTTTTTTTCACATTTTCCAGTCTTTCAATGATAGGGAGTGATAATTATTTGTTTAGGTCTTCTAAGGAACGATTAAGGTCGTCTTAAGGAAAATTTTTTTCCAAATCATTTTCAAAACTTCCACGCAGTAACCTACTATTGTGTTGAGACACTTCTTGTGCTATCATAGTTACACCACTATTCTGTTCCACAGTCCTATCTCTTGCAGTCGTTAACTATATCTATAATGAAGTAAAGAACTGGCTTATACACGTATGGGATAGGAAATTCATGTTTCACGCCTCATCACGTCTAAGCTACTGGACTGAAATCAACTTGAAATTTTGCATGTAGATTCTCAATTAACCAAGGTTGGTTATGTTATAGGCCTATTCCAATTCTTCAAAATCTCATTACGTCAAGTTTTCAGTTTGTCAGGTTTTAAAATAGATCCTTGCGGAGGACGGGTTTCTGCTAGTTCTTTATGAGAGTTTTGAGTCCCCTGCATTTTTTGAGTAGTAAAAGTGAGAGGAGTGAACGGGGGAGCACATGTAATTTATGCAAAAATGTAGCATAGATCAAAAGGGTGACTACACGTCGATTAGTGATATGCGCGATCAATTAATTTGTCAGTTATGATTTTATCATACATGCACATGGAAGAGTATGCTGAACTGATTATTTGGTCAATAAAAAATAATGGGATGGTCTGGATTTGAGGATTGTTAGTATTGGTTATAGATTTTGAGGTGTGCATCCAGGTAAAGTTTGTCATGAGATGCATCAACCATGCATGAGATGCATGGGTGGTACGAAGTTCGCCAGGGGAGCAAGTTAATTATGCCACTGTCCTGTAGTCTGTTCTAAGCTGTATAGGAGTGATATGACTGGCGTATTGTGCTGAGACTGAATTTCTTACATCCTTTATGCTTGCTCAAGTTTAAGTTGAAACTAAATCATTCCCTTGAGAGTGCTTTCGTATTATATATGTAGATTTTCCACATCCAGGTACTCCTTCTATCCACTGATTGTGGAATCTGGCTTGTTGATGTAGATTTTAATAATTCTACTTATTAGCTCGCCATCTCTCATCAGCTCTGTATCTCTAGTGACTATTATGTATTTTTCAGTGGTTTTGAACTTATTCTCCTTTTATAAGAATTCAAGATATTTGCCTCCTTCTTCTAGACTGTATCTCATTCGGTAAAGAGTGTTTGTTTCTGATAAATATTTTTCATTAATTATCAAATATGTTAAATATTCTTTTTTTTTTCACTCCATCAATTGCTCTACTTCACGCATGACATATATCATTTAAAATCTGCTTGTAGATTTTAGCATTTTCAGCATCAGCCTTCCCAAGGAGGTTTGAAATGTTGTTGTGTTCTTGTGCAATCTGCATAGTATCAACTTGGAGTAAAGCTGTCTTGGATTCATCACGTCAGACTCATTGAATAGCTGGTCTGTTGAATAGCATAGAGGCTTCTGGTTGATGACCCTCATGATCAGCTTCTGTACCATTAGGAGCGGTTCGATGTGCAAGAAGCTTGTACCTCCTCATCCTTCAATCTCATACAGCATGATTGACTGTGCTACAGAGAAGTAGATAACTCTTAGACATTTCTTGTCGACCAGTGTCCTCAGAATTCTGAATCTTTAGATGGTCTTCCTCAGTCTGCCGCAAAATTCATTGAGATGATGATCCCAGTGCAGAAACGAGTCCATGTAACTCCCAGGTATTTCTGTGACTGTTCTTGTGAACTGTGTATGGAGTGTTATTCCGTTGATTCTTGATTACTATCTCATCTCCTGTTGGCTGTCCATGTTGAGTCGCCGAAAAGGTCAGAAAGGAGGTTTTCTCATGGTTCATGTTAGCAGATTTTCACCCACCCGAGATACCCTCTGAAGTCCAGTCCAGACTCACTCTTCCAGGTCATCTCCCAGGTCGGTCCAGAGAACAGTAGAACATTGTCATCTGCAAAAGTGGTGATTGATCCATTAATTTCCATGTTGCATAATGGATTTATATAGAGAAGGAAAAGAATTGGTTCTGGTACTGTTCCTTGTGGCACTCCAAACTTTACAGTCAGCTTGTCGCTTATACATCCATTGACTCTGACACATTGTGTTCGGTTTTATAGGTGGCTCTTGAACAGATTCCATGCGACTCCTCTTTTTCCATAGTTATTAGGCCTTGAAAAAAGAATTGCATGTGACACCGTATCAGAAGCCTTCTTTGAATCTAAGAATACTGCTAATGGTTCTCTTCAGTGTTTATTTTATCTGCAATCTGGAATGGTCACATATTGGATAGCATCATTTGTACTGCGACTAGATCTAAAATCATATGGTTTGGCGATGGAAGATATTTTTTTTCCAAGAAAGCTGATCAGCCTTGTTTCAATACACTTTTCACAAATTTTTGATTATGTACTGAGTAATGATATGGGTCTGTCATTTCATATCATTCTATCTTTCTTATTTCCTTTTTTGAAGATTGGACAAATGACAGCTTCCTCAAGACACTGTGGAAAACACCTTCCTCGAAAATATGGTTCAAATTATCCAGGTGACTATCAGCTTCAAGACTATTTATGATTTTTATAATTTCATCCTCACTGACAGGTGTAAAGAATATTGACCAGCAGACTATCTGATCAGCTGCCGCATGCTCATCTGCGCCATTACAATCGCTTCTTAGAATGTCCTGGGCCAGTTTTGAACCAATACTGATAAAAAATCATTGAAAAGTTTGTCACTTCTTTATCATCATCTCCATATTTCAATCCTCTCCCTTCCAAGTTGATTTAGTGGATTTGTGTTCTTGACCCGTGCCTTCGTTATTTCTCTTATTACTTCCCATGTTTGCTTAGAGTTGCTGGAAGTTTCAAA
>NW_024092444.1:0-21310 GCF_014356525.2 Nilaparvata lugens | reverse complement strand
CAATAATAGGATATAATAGAATAGTATATAATTGATATTATAGAATATAATAAAAATTATGTTCATCAATAAATCACCATTTCCAACTTCAAACGTTCGACTTGAATGGTTGTATTTTAAGCTACACTGTCAGCAAAGGTTACATTGAGGTTAATTCGTATGCGGAGTGTAAGAGAAACCAGCCATATTGGAGTTAGTGAATACAAGTAGAGCTCTAAGCAGTCTATAGTTAGTTTCACTTGAAACTGTCAGGGATATTAGAATGGGAAAGGTTTATGCTATTTAATAGGAATACTGACGGTATAGAGTAGATCTCACTATTGGAGAGATGTGTGTTTGTAGGGGGGGGGGGTGGCACGGAAATGAAAAGGGACCCCCAAAAGGGGGCCGCCTCATTAATCCCTGCGGTCAACGTAAATCTCTAACTAACCTCGCTACAAAACCACTCTTCTATTTTGCTTCTCTCTTCCTCCGTAATCAGATTAATCTCCTTCTCTTCTTTGTGTTCTTCTTCATCACATATTTTCTTCACGAACATAGTTTTTATTTGCTCTATCTACATGATCTATCTATCACTAGCCTACTCATATCTATCCATCCAGGTCTATTTTCTAATTATCTAATAGTACTTCTCCTGAATTCCATACATCAGGATTAATTAATTTCTTCTCTAAGTACAGGACAACACAAAAGTATAAACTTGTTTCCAATTTAATGAGTATCAGCAGCCTACTCGTAGAACAGATACATGGATACATATCCCATTTCTCTTTTTTCTTTGAGGCTACTTTAATTTTAATATAGATAAATAAAAATCTTTGTACCTTTAAATTATTTCGTTTTTCAAGTTTCTATTTCCAAGATTGAAAATGGCATTTGTAGCTGAAACATGTCGTGACGAAATAATTTAAAAGGGTACAAAGATTTATTTATATTTTTATCTATTTTGGAATTAAAGTAGCCCTAGAGAAAAAAGAGGAATTTAAATATAATCTCCATTTATACAAATCCAAATACACTCAACTACACAATGGGTCATATGAATAAAGTTGAGCATTTGCTCATACTTCTAAAATATGGAGCATTTGCTTCATTTTCTATGAATAAACGTGAGCAAAACCTTTTGCTCATGCTCATCAAAAAAATTGTTCGAGCATTTGCGCAAAAGTAAAAGCTTTTGCTCAAAATTGTATGAATAAACTAGAGCATTTGCTCAACTTTTGAAGCAAATGCTTCAAAAAAGGTGAGTCTAGTCTGGAGCAGCTTATCACCTTTTGCTCATAGTAAATGCTCAACTAATTCGTATGAGGAAGAGGAAACTATACCAGATACTATAACAACCAATAGTGTAGAACTATAAAACTCTTTTTAGATTCAACCATGATATATATCACCATTATTCCTACAAAAGAATAAATACAAAAGCTACCTGTTATAAAGATAGCCATCACAAAATAGGCATTTAAGAATATGAGAGTGTAGACGATTATAAGAAGGCTATTGATATTATAAGAATATGCTGAAGATTATTATAGAGATGACATTTTTTCACGCTATTATTTCAAAATTCTAAACTCAACTAACCTAAAACTGTATTCATAAAATAGAAAACAGAGCAGACGACGCAAACACAAGCGGTGCCCCCTGTTTGCATATTCAGCGCTTCCGTGAGCTATAAATACAAATAAAGGCTACAAAAGCGAATCAGCTGATGAAAAATCTCTAAAATACGTGAGCATTTGCTCCAGAGTTCAGGAGCATAAGGTAAGAGTATAAGGTAAAGCTTATTCATATCAAAATGAGCAAATGCTTTTGCTTCTACCTTTTGCTCATGAGCAAAACCTTATGCTCAATGCTTTGTTCATGAGCATTTGCTTTGGTTTTATTCATATGGGCCAATAAATTTACGTTTATACATAGAAACAAATACACTTTCATACTTAGTATCGGTTGCTCAAAAGACTCTTAAATTTTTATCACGATTGAATGCCACGGGAACTATCAGAGAAGGCTTTTTTCGAGAAGAAGGCCTTTCTAATTGACTATCATAGTGAGGTCCACGTTATAGTGGCAGTGGAGAAAGATAGGAGAACAACGTTGCCGATCCTCACTGTCTTGTCAATGCCTTAGACCAGTTATAGAATAGACACGCTGGGAAGTCTAGCCTCTGAAGCCAGCATCTACTGCCATATCACCATATCGTGACGTCAGCATCGGATAGAAAACTTTTCTGCAGAGTTTGTTTACATTGTTTTCCATAGCTGATTGTGTCTATTTCAGATGGAAGTGAATTATTATTATGAAAATGGTAAACTCCCGCTGAAATAGAAATCACTGTGAACAAACTCTACAGAAGTTTACTATCCGATGCTGACGTCACGATATGGTGATATGGCAGTAGATGTTGGCTTCATCGACTCTCAGTATGAATATACAATGGGCCGTGTCTATTCCATAACTGGTCTAAGGTCAATACCTTCCTGACGGTAGCTGATACAGTTTTATTGATGTAACTAGCCGTCAGGCTCGCTTCGCTCGCCATATCCGTCTAGCCAGGGGGCGGTCCCCCCGGACCACCCCGAATGGATCGACCAGAATGAAATCAGCAGGCTCGCTTCGCTCGCCTGCATTTTTCATTTGAGCATTTTATCATATGTTAGTCGGGCCAGACTAAAGTCTGGTAACGGATATGGCGAGCGAAGCGAGCCTGACGGCTAGTAATATAATATTCCCAGGATTGAAGTAGCAGTGCCCAATCAATTATTTTTCCGCTGTGCCTGCACTTTTTAAAGATTAAAGAAGACAATTTTGAATAAAATTTAGAATTTAGAAATAGGCCGACCATCTAGAAAATACCTGAGTCTATACCTAATTCATGCAGGTGAACGGGCTAGAGTCAAGAAAACTTCAATTAATCTTGCCATGCCTGATTTAATAGGTTTATACTATAGAATAACACTACAATTTGAATAATGGAAAAATAAACAGCTTCAATAAACATTGGCAACTAAAATCGAACAACAGAAACAACAATTTCATGTTACTTTGGTGACATTCTTCATCTGATTCGGGGGCGCATACTATCCCCGATTAGATAGCAATACGTCACAAAACCAAACAATATCAGTCATCAAATAACAAGTTAATTTCAACATGGAATTACTCAAGAAAGAAAAGCCCGTTGAACCCAAGTTTCGTCGATAGTAACCCATCTAACCCATTTCATAATAATTTGAATCCCCACTTTTGATTGACATTCTCGAATGAACCTTTGTTTCACTACACTGCACTTTCGTTGGTCTGTACGTTGCTTTATCGTCGGGATTACAGTACCTTGTTTTTGGCGGTGAGCTTTTACCGGTTGAATTTGGCTTGACGGCGACGTCCTCTTACGTCCCTAGACCTGTCGTCTGAACGGGTGTCTTGAAGCGGTGTTACATAAAGTTGCGGAACCAAAGGGGTGGTAGTACAAGAAGTTGGTTTGGGGAAACACATGAACCGCTGTAAATAAATGTATTACAGCATTAATTTCTAACTCTTCCTACAATTCATCAAAAGCTAAAACAGGAGTTTATTCTGTTATTCAATTTAGATTTTATCTTGACGTTCTGATTCATTCTCAAAATTAACAAATTAAAACAATTACTTGCCAGAGTGTCATTAATATACAATGCAACATTATGAAAACACCCGTAATAAATTAATATAATGCTTTTAGAAATGAATACTTCATCAATTATGATGTTAACTTTATATAAATTGATATATACTCTAGGAATGAATAATTCAGATTGAAATGATGCTAACTTATATGATATTTTTCGTTTGGTTTGCAAAATCAATATAATTTTTCATAGTAGCTCGACTAGTATGTTGGAAACTTATGCGCTAGCCAACTTATTATATTAATTTTATGGAAAGAAAACTTTCTTCTTTGTCTATTGAAGATTTCTATCATAAAAATTTACTAATTATTCGAAAGCCTTAATGACATAAGAAAACAGAGTCTGAAAAAATATAAAATTATAAAATGTCATAAACTCAATATGAACATAATCTTAAAATTTCATTCCAATTTAAAGGCTATCTTCCTGACTTTCAGCATACTCTACGATAATATTCTCCAGAAACAATAACTCAATGTAACGTAACTGAAAACTTTCTATACTTCTTTAGAAAAAATTTATAAGTATCTTCCATCACTAATAAAATCAAAAGGATTATTCTCAATCAATATTATTAACTTGAAAAATAACAGGCTTGTGATAGAATCTTTGATTGAAGTTTCAATTATAAATTCCCTAAATTATATTTTAACCTTATTTATGTACTTAGCGGTTATTGAAGAAACAATTATTCGTACATGATGAAGAAACACAATTAACCTTTCAGGACATGGCACTACTAGAAAATTTAAACTTTAATAAAACTGGCTCCTACATTAACTAATTATATAAACTTATAAACTTGCCCAAAAAGGGCGAAACATAGTGACTACATCTTTACTCTCGTAGTGCTCCTAGCAAAGTGTCCTCCGAAACGTAATCTGGTCTCGCGGTTGGGGAATCCCCCCACTACTGTATTTAGAAACAGGTCTCCTATTGGGCGAAGGGAATCAATTTGACCAATTGTCGCGTGGCTTCTAGAGCCTTTGGCCCAAATAGTAACTGCAAAACCGGTAGTTTGTTATAATTTCAATGCTTGCTGTTTACAACTTATCGCACTTTATGTCGCGACGGGAAGGCTAAGTTTTAGAGATAATTCCATAATCTACATTCCTCGACGACTCGGAGCCACAATTTTTAAATATCTATCATGGGAAACTCGAAGTCATGGCCGTTCATAATAGAGAGAGAAAATAATTTATTTCGCTAACTCACTTACAATAATGGCTCTAGTCTATTGCGTATTAAATTTACTATTATAATTTGGGAAAAGGCCTGAATTAAAAAGAGTGCTCGGCACACCGCGATAAATGCATTTAAATCTTCAACTTGGTGCCAACCTAACAAAGTCAACTCAACTTAATGCCAACCTGACAGAATTATTAATTTAGTTGCCAGTTAACAACTGTTTCGAAGAGGTACTCTATCTAGATTATAGTTTTATAGTAACATGTGATATGGAAATTTCAATTATAATAAGGAGATTGGGAGAAGAAGAATATACATGCTAAAAGACGAACTTTAAACCCTTAAAAACAACCCTTAGAGTTGAAATATTGCCAAAAGATTTCTTAGTGCGCCTCTAAAGGGCCACTGAACATACCTACCAATTTGAACGTTTTGGTCCGGTAGATTTTTAGTTATGCGAGTGAGTGAGTGAGTGAGTGAGTGAGTGAGTGAGTGAGTGAGTGCCATTTCGCTTTTATATATATAGATATCAACTGTTCATTCTCGTTTAACATAATCAATTATACTTCATTAAGCAAGAAATTAAATTTTTCAATAATTTCACAATTAATTTTCTTAATTAAGATGAAATATTTTGTCAATTGATTATTCATTCTACATTGTTAAAAGACGATCTTGCAACAAAACAGTGAGATAGAGATATCGCTATCCGCTTTGTTAACTGATGGATAGCAATACAATTGCTAAACAAACACTGCCATTATAACGTGGAACTCACTATAGTGGCATTTAGTTACGATTTGAATTTAATAGGCTTCTGTGCAACCAGGCCTTCGAATAACATATAACTTACACGTACCATGTCATTTATAGCATATACGACATCTATAGTGTAGCCTACATACAATTATTTCATCCATAAAACCACTGAATACTTACTCTCTCATAGGTACTGGTTGATACCATAGCCACCTCTAATAGAAGGCCCCGGCCTACGATATTGCAACGTCGCAGTGTAGGCCTAGAATCTAATACATGATTGGTGGAATAGATCAGCTGGTATTTTTACTTTCCTTGCCCTATTACCATAGGTAAGGAAAGTATTGCTTTCCGAAAAAAATTAAAGTACCCCAATTTCTAAATTTCTATACGTTTCAAGGTCCCCTGAGTCCAAAAAAGTGGTTTTTGTTATTGGTCTGTATGTGTGTGTGTGGTGTGTGTGTGGTGTGTGTGTGTGGTGTGTGTGTGTGTTGTGTGTGTGTGTGTGTGTGGTGTGTGTGTGTGTGTGTGTGTGTGTGTGTGTGTGTGGTGTGTGGTGTGTGTGTGGTGTGTGTGTGTGGTTGTGTGTGTGTGTGTGTGTGTGTGTGTGTGTGTGTGTGTGTATGAGTGTATGTGCGTCTGTGTACACGATATCTCATCTCCCAATAACGGAATGACTTGAAATTGTAACTTAAGGTCCTAACACTATAAGGATCCGACACGAACAATTTCGATTAAATGCAATTCGAGATGGCGGCGGAAATGTTGCCAAAAACAGGGTTTTGCGCAATTTTCTCGAAAACGGCTCCAACGAGTTTGATCAAATTCATACCTAGAAAAGTCATTGATAAGCTCTATCAACTGCCACAAGTCTCATATCTGTAAAAATTTCAGGAGCTCCGTCCCATCAATGCAAAGTTGGATTTCAGATTCCCAATTATCAGGCTTCAGATACAATTTAAACAAAAAATTTCAAGTGGAAAAGATTGCTCATTAAAATCTCTACTATTAATGTTCAGTAGCATTTTCACCTAAAATTGAAATTAAGCTCGAAATTCGAGAAAATGTGATTATCCAAATGCAAACTGTTGGTAACTGTTGATTTTATTAAATCATTCACTATGAAGAGATAACAAAATTCGTGTGTCAGCAGTGCTATTGTCCTGTCACCAGCTGTTTCAGATCCCAGAATAGTAGATTTGATATGCGCGGGAACACTAGCGTCAGGTGATCAATTTTCATAACTGCAAGGAAAGTTGTGTGAGTGCGCCACACCAAATTTTTTTTAATCTTTTTCACCAACCATGTATTAGATTCTAGGCCTCCATTGCGACGTTGCAATATCGTAGGCCGGGGCCTCATAGGTGACTATGATAATACACAAAGACACATTCTACACATGGGCATATCATACACAAACTCAGAGACATAAGGAGAGTAGGTACGTATTTTCACACTAAATACAGTGTGACACACAATCACCAACTTGTTTCAGCAGCACAATCTACAGTGTGACACAAAAGTTTAGCACAAAGACTACTTGTTTCCCGGCTGCCGCGTCTAGGGCTCCTACACACTAGACAGTGAATAAATTTTCAGTGTGAACTGTCGGCATTTCTGTGTGAAGTTAGCAGACATTGTCTGCCGTCTCTCAGGCGGATTAACCGCTCTTCTTAATCAAGTGCTATTGTCTGCGAAGTCATACAATGTGCCCGCCTCTCTATGCATCTACTGCTCTATGTTCACTTCTCCCGCCTCTCTATACATCTACTGCTCTATGTTCACTCCTCCCGCCTCTCTAATACATGTACTGCTCTATGTTCACATCTTCGCGAATCTTCTGTTCTGCTGTACTCACTCCTCCAAGGATTCACTGTCCTATGCTAACTTCTCCGCGAATCTTATGTTGAGCACTCTACGTATCTACTAACAACTGTCTATTCTCGTTTCCAATAACTTTCTTCGAGATAGCTGGGTGGAATTCACTTTAAATCTGTCAGAATTCTCTGAGAATACACTTCCCATTCAATCACATTGCTATATTGAGATTGTGAGATTCAATTTAAACGTTCATCATTCCTCATAAAGAGCATCAATTCTTCTTATCTATTTCATGCTGACAGTCTAGACAACTTTTTTGTAGATACCATTGCTATGGTAAGTTCCAATTCAAAATGCTATAGTGAGGTCCACGTTTAATGGCAGTGGAGAAAGATAGCAAAACAACGTTGCCGATCCTCTGTCTTGTCAATGCCTTCTATAAATGGTAGCTGATACAGGTTTATTGATGTAATATTAACTGATCATTCTCGTTTAGAATAATCAATTATATTTTATTGAGCAAGAATAGTATATTTCACACCTAGAGGAGAAAATGAGATTTTTCCGACTTGAAATCGGTTTTCAAGTCCGAGGCCGTAGGATGAGGACTAGAAAAGAATGAGAGCCGGAAAATAGTAGGCTATTTTCGCACCTAGGGTCGAAAATTAGACTTTTGTGGCTCGAAAGCGGTTTTCAAGTCCGAGGCCGTAGGCCGAGGACTAGAAAAGATTGAGAGCCGGAAAAACATTTTTACCCGTGGTGCAAACGCTTTTTTTGCCACACAGAAAAATAAAAAATATATAATATAATAATAATTGTTTACTAAGCACCTCCAAGAGCAGAAGTGGAAGGTCATAGTTCTAGCAAATCTGAGGTGATCCGAATATCAGGAAATTTTCCAAGTATTTTTATTTTTTATTCTGATTTGTCTAAATAACCTGAAAGATTATGTTTAATTATGTGGGAGGTTTAGTTCATACTTTTTATTCTTTCAAATGACAATAAGATGATATTATTATAAAGTTTTAATTATTGAATAATGAACACAAATAATGAAAAGTTTTTTGTTCAGCTTTTTTTCAATCACCTTTCTAACCTAGTTCTCACCTAGTTCCATGTTAGCGGCTGGAAAGAAACCTGTTCTGACGTCAGACGAGAGTCGTCTGCAAACAATGTCTTTCAGATCTACGTAGGGACTGGAAAACAGCTGCTTTCTGAGCAGTGTGCGAATAGTATATTTCGCACCTAGAGCAGAAAATGAGATTTTTCCAGCTGGAAATCGGTTTTCAAGTCCGAGGCCGTAGGCTGAGGACTAGAAAAGATTGAGAGCTGGAAAAAAATTCTTGCCCTTGGTGCGAACGATATTTTTTGCCACACTACAGGTATTGCTGACAAAATAAATAAAGAGTACTAGTTAAGCTATCGTACCTATCTCTTGATTTTAGTGGTAGAAGATTTGCAGTCAGGATTTCAGATTCTTTTAAATTTCACTTGGAATACAACAGTCATCTTCAAGCATTTTTAAAAATTCGGAATGCACTAATCAACAATAAATAATTGAATAAAACTGGTTGCAAAGCGAATTAGTTTGATTCGAAACTGGAACTGAAATCATGACGACTTCAGCTGATGATGAAAGTGGACACTCGCCCGATCTAGCGGATGACTTATTAACTACTTCCATGAGCGGCTGGAAAGAGACAACTTTCCGGCCTAGACCGGAAAAGAAACCCTTTTCTGACGTCGTCTGCAAACAAGGTCTTTCAGATCTACGTAGGGACTGGAAAACAGCTGCTTTCTGAGCAGTGTGGCGAAAATAATATTTTTTAATGATTACATAATGAATTTTCATGATTAGATGAAATATTTTGTTAATCAGTTATCAATTCTATATTGTTAAAATACGATCGGGCAACAGAGCAAAGCGAGAAAGAGATAGTGCTATCTGTTTTGTTGAATGATAGACAATGATAGCAATACCATTGCTAATCAAACACTGCCATTTTAATGTGAACCCCACTATAGACTAAAGATTCAGAACGTCACTGTAGATATCATCAATGCGTCCCATTCAATCAACGATGACAGATGTATGTGAATCTCATAAGTATAGTGGATTGCTGATAAACATTGATCAAGTAGACTGGAAATGTCGAGAGTTTAATTTAGAGAGTTGGCTGTGGGTGAGATTGAGAGCTGAGTGACAATGGTTGTGGGAGACTGATGTTGACTGAGATGTTGTGTGGTTGTCATGGATGTTGTCATTGATGTTTTGTGGTTGACAAGTAAGTTGTCATTGTTGTTGTGAGGTTGCCAACGATGTTGTCATTGATGTGTTGATGTTGACGACTAAGGCTAGGCGCACACCAGCTAGTCAAGACAAGACAAGATAAGAAATGATCAGACACGTTCAGACACAATACTTCACATCCTATACTATTGAACGAGCAACTTCTGTTTATATGTTTGGATGTTTATATGTTTGTATTTCACTGGATCTCGAAAACGGCTCATAATGATTCTCACGAAATTCAGATCATAGTAGGTTTATAATATGAAAATTCGATTGCACTAGGTCTCATCCCTTGGAAAACTCGCTGAAGGACATTAAAAGAATAATTATTATTCATCCTTGGAAAAACAGCTGGTAATAATTATTTCGTCGTCTGTTGTTGATGGAAGTGAGTGAGCGAGTTCATGTGTGTGGGACTGTGTCAAAATAATGACTCAGCTGTTGAAACTTTTGTAATCATTCAATCAGGTACTTAGTGCTGGTTGCAAAAACCCGGGCTATTTTCAATCCTGATTAATTACAGTAGATCCATCTTTTTGAAATGGTCTTCTCTGATTTGGTTCACGTGAAGTTTATCAGGATTAAAATTTAACCGGCTCTTGTGCAACTGTGGGAAATTTTTGCATTCCTCTCGGAGTTAATCTCAATTTACTGTGATTAGATGGAACATTTCTTTATGAATGTTATTATAATTTCTTCTTTCGTAATAACTTTTTTATGCTTTTGTACTCCAGACCTAAGCTCGGTCCCCGATATTAGATGCTTATGAAGACATGTCTAAATTACAATGACTAATCAGTGTGAGTTGTGTCTTAAGCAACAATGTAAAGTATTGTGACTGAATATGTCTGATCATGCCTTGTCTTGTCTTGAATAACTGCCCAGCCTTAGACTAGGCGCACACCGGTTAGTCAAGACAAGACTAGTCACGTTTAGTCACAATACTTCACATTGTTGCTTATGACGCAACTCACACTGATTAGTTATTGTAATTTAGACATTTCTTCATAAGCATCTAATATCAGGGACCGAGCTTAGGTCTGGAGTACAAAAGCATAAAAAAGTTATTACGAAAGAAGAAATTATAATAACATTCATAAAGAAATGTTCCATCTAATCACAGTAAATTGAGATTAATTCCGAGAGGAATGCAAAAATTACCCTCACAAAGGCCCAGTTGCACAAAAGCCGGTTAAATTTTAATCCTGATAAACTTCACGTGAACCAAAGAAGAGAAGACCATTTCAAAAAGATGGATCTACTGTAATTAATCAGGATTGAAAATAGCCCGGGTTTTTGCTGATTAGTCATTGCAATTGGACATGTCTTCATGAGCAACTATGTGGAATATTGTGACTAAACGTGTCTGATCATATCTTGTCTTGTCTTGACTAACTGGTGTGTGCCAAGCCTGAGTTGTCATTGCCAAGTTGTAAAGTTGATACCTAAGTTGTCATTGATGTTGTAAGGTCTAGATTAGAGGAACAGACAAGGCACATGCAAGAGAAAAAGGGAAAAATGAAGAAGAAAATGTCAAGAATTGATACAGAGCTTATATGCTCGAAAACTGTGAATTTAATTCATGATATTTATATTATTTTCTCAAGAGAATCTGTCAATCTGTCATTGATGTTGAAGGTCTAGATTAGAGGGAAAGGGGAAAATGAAGAAGAAAATGTCAAGGATTGATACAGAGCTCATATGCTCAAAAACTGTGAATTTAATTTATGATAATTATATTATTTCAAATTAATAAAAACAATTTCGAAACTTGTAGTACCCTTCTATTAGCACATTTTAAAAACTTTAAAACATTTTTAACGACTAGCTTCGACCTACTTTGGCCATTTTAAAGTTGAAATATCCTGAATTGCTAAAACATTTACTTGAAAATGGCGAAAATAAGTCGAAACTAGTTGTTAAAATGTTTCAAAGTATTTGAAATGTTCTAATAAAAGAGTACTACAAGTTTTATATTAATTTGAATAAAATACCCCATATAAGTGAAGTGATTTTATATAATTTCCACTAGAAAATAGGGAATTATATGATTGGGACCTCTATCAAAGTTCATGAATACTAGATGACTGTGAATTTCATTTTATGATGTATTTTATGATATATGGTTTATATTCATTTTATGATATATCTTAATCCTTCTAGAAAATGGTGGATATGATTGGAATATCTCTTCTGAAGTTCCGTAGCAATGCAATATTATTGAGAAAATGTTAGAACTATATTAGAGAATGTTATTATATTGAAACATTATGGCACGGTTTCACAAAAATCTTTCAAATTCTATAGTTTAATCAATTAATTTATCTATTCATTCATTGGATACAGAAAATAGACGGAAAAGAAAAACAGGCTATTTGCCAAAACTTCTTCAATTTCCTAATTTTGTCTCAAGTCGTCCAAATATTATGTCCATTATTTTAAAATCATCAATCTGAAACCATTTTCGTTTAATAATCGTTTGATAATTATGGTTAAAAGCTACGAGAGACTATCAGAGAAGTAGAAAACGCCTCATATTTATAAAAATGTCGTATGGATACAGTGGCAGAGACAAATAATGATAGAAAGAGATGAAAACAATTAAACAATTCATACAAGTATTTTGAGCCAGAGTATGGCCTCGTCATCTGCTACATGCAATTTCTGTAGCCCTCCCTGGAATCTTGACAAAGAACACTCCGTAATGATGTGGTTCAGAAAACGTCTCTAATCAGCAATAATATTAATCACATTTTAAATCCAACAGACCTCTGTTCAACCCAGCAATCTGTCAGTCCAAGCGATATTGCATTAGAAACAGTTTTTTTGTAATCCAATTAGTAATTATGCTAGTAGACGGCAGCAGAAATGTTGGGTAATATTTCCAACTCCGCCCTACTTCTCCTGATTGGTTGAATGTTTGAATTGTGACGTCATTCTAAATGCTGCCAATAGGTAGCAGCATTAGCTGGGTCATGAATTCTAGTGAAGAGATAGCCGATTCAGTTTTGGATTTGATGGAGAGCTTTCAATACATTTGAAAAAAGAGAAACTCTCCTCACACAGTTAATTGTAACTTATATCGTTGTATATCTTATTATATTATTAAATATGAATCAATGTTACTGGAAATCTGTGTCTAAATATCGTCATTTCAAGGGAACAGGAAAGCAATGTCATTCCACAGAACATCGTGACTATAAAATTGAATCATGTGACAAAATTTTATGTGTTGTCACTCCAAGGAAACAGGAAACCATTTCACTTCACGGCACCTTGTGACTATATAATAGTGAGGTCCACGTTATAATGGCAATGGAGAAAGATAAGAGAACAGCGTTACCGATTCTCTGCCTTGCCAGTGCCTTACAAAAAGGATAGCTGATGCCGGTATATCAAATCAAATTTTATTGCCTTACAAAGAATATTCACAAATGAATACAGATTACAAAAAGTAATATTTTAGAATAAGAAGTATAATTTTTTTAACATAATAATATACTAATTCGGCGAAACCAGCAAAACCACAGTTAAATATCATATGTAATATTAACTGTTCATTTTTTTAGAATATTCAATTATATTTCATCCGTCAATAAAATATATATATTAATTATTTTATATATATTTTAATATATATTATATATTATATATATATATATATATATATATATATATATATATATATATATATAGTATTTTTTTTCGATGATTGAATAATTAATTCTCTCGATGAGATTGGATATTCTATAAATGATTATAATTTCCAATAATTGAATTTTATTCATCATCAAACGCTTTTGAACAGGTCACTCCCGTGTTATAGGATGGTTCCGGCTGAATTGTTGGTTCCGGCTGAAGTATGACAGTCGTAAGGCCCATTGACGGCTCAAATGATATATTCAGGCGAGGTGGAACTTCCGTCAGGAGTTTCCCACCAATAAAAGCCATAGGAATATTATTATTTTTTCTTATTGCTAGGAAACGATCAAGCAACGTTGCGGAGCTAGAAAAGGATAGCGCTTTCTGCTTTAAGGAATGATAGACAAGGGTAGCAGCACCAACGCTAATCAAATACTGCCATTATAACTTGGACCTTACTAAATATAATTGATTCACGTGACCAAATTATGTCAATAGTGAGAGACAGCAAATCATCAAGTCCCCTTTCGACCAATAGCTATCAATCATATGACAGCATCTATGAACAAGGCTTCAATAAACGCCATCAGGGGCCTCCAGTAGTGTAGCCTCTATAGTGAGGCCTTCAATGTTGACACCGCCTATTCATAAATGGACATCAAGGAGGCATTGATGCTGTCCTCACATTGTACGAATTGATTGCCTGACCTGAATTGGCCAACAATTATTGTTGTCGACAACTATCAATGATATTGTTGTCATCTATCAATATTATTGATACTCGATGTGATATGTCAGTTGTGATTGTGGTGGAGTGTTAGTGTAATATACGCTATACACCATTATTATTATTCTGTATCGTTTCAAAAATGTATATAATATTGACCGAGCGAAGTGAGGTCTAAGATTCAAGTCAACGGTATGGCATTTCTCTTTATGTTTAAATATAATTTATTCAGATTTCACAAGATTCAAACAGTCTAATGCATTCTAGTAATAGGTTTATGAAAGAATAATATAATCTGGTTGTTTATTACATAATTTCATTGATTTATAAAGTTTGATCGATTTATATGTTGCGCATTTACGGCGAAACGCGGAAATAGATTTCCATGAAATTTGACAGGTTTGTTCCTTTTTAAATTGCGCGTCGACGTATATACGAGGTTTTTGGAAATTTTGCATTTCAAGGATAATATAAAAAGGAAAACGGACCCTCCTTCATACGCCAATATTAGAGTAAAAATCAGACTATAGAATTATTCATCATAAATCAGCTGTCGAGTGGATTATAAATTGCATGCTATGACACATCCAATTCAATATCTCATTGTAACTTGGTAAAAAATCAGCTGCTGTGTAGACTATTAATTGCATGCCTCATTGAATGCAATTTCCATGCACTATTAAATGAACTATTGATTGCGTGCAATAACGCATGCCGTTAATAGCCAGAGTAACATAGTATTTTTTTATTTTTTCATTTAAAATGCAAATGACACTAATGTAATAACATTGAAAGATGAAATTATAAGGTAGTACTTGTGCTATTTTTCTTCCAAATTTATAAGTGACAAAGTCCAAGATAAGGTTAGAATTTCACGTGTACAATTTTATAAAATTTTAGTCCAAAATAAACATTAAAACTATAAATTTTGGATTTAGATGGCTTGAATTAATTAATTAATTAGAAATATTCCACTCAATTACCACTTGTAACGTCTTTTGTCTCTCGACTTTCTCTGCTTTGAACTCGGGCTGTCCTGTTGCCAGTATGTCTTGAAGGAGATTAGCTTCTGATGTCTGCATTTTTGATACACCAACCCCAACAGCCATTAGCCGTTTTCACACCGATATCTCGCCGACACGACATACAGACAGGATTTACTCTGATGGACAGTATAAGAGGAGGCTGCGGTTTATAACTACGCGAGGTCTACTGTTCACAGAACTACTAGTAGTGATACAGCTCTTAAAGAATGTCCAGCAAAGAATAATAATTCGAGTTCCTTCAAGGGAAGTAAGCACTGAGGAATCACTATCATTTCCCAAGATCTATCTCACTATCTCTCCACAGTTTCCGTTATCAGGCATGAAGATGTTTACAGACAAAATTTTGAATGTTCGATTTTTTGCCATCCTTATGAATTCTATCAGATTAGAAGGAACTTGACAAACATCATCTGTTTAATCTGATGGAATTTATAAGAACGGCGAAAAATCGATGTGTCTGTAACACACACACTAAACGCACGGAAAGCGTGCAGTACGTAAGATGATCGCAGGTCGCGCGATTACGGTTCGCGTGCAACGAACTGGCCAAGCTTCTGCCGTCTCGATTACCGTACTTAGCGGAAACTTAAAACGCGCGTTTGTCGCGCAGCGCGTAAGTCGATACGCATCTTAACAGGCTAAAATGCCACGGTTAACCTTCCGGCAGTCGCGCTGTTGTAAAAAGTACAACAGTGTCAGTTTTATCGCTGCACAAAACTATTGAATGAGGTGGTGTCAGTGAATGAGTCACCTATGCATTCCAAAACTTTCCCCCATCGCTCCACTGAGTTGCAGTATCAACCGAGCAATGGTTCAGTCTAGGTGCCTTTAGTCGCACTGTGCATAAGATAGGGAAGGACTGTATTCGGGGAATGTAAACGAACCAATAACACAGAATTGGTGGGTTTTGCTCATGTACCTTATTGGGCTACGAAATGGTAATCATCCAAATGTTATAGGCGTAAAATAATCCGAGATGGAAAAAGTGATTATACAATATTATTTAATTAATGTGTTTTGACAGTAAACAGAGTACATAACACTTGGAAAATTGGATGTTGTACAAAATACAACACGCGACTGCTCGTGTGACTGAGTAGGGCGCGACTACCGGAAGGTTAAGAGCACATCTTCTGGATGTTTTCATACAAAGTAGAGAGGCACCATATTGAATATTCTAATCATTATAGAATTATGAATTGTATGACGAATATTGTCCACTTCCCGTGGTTTCAGTAATAGCCTACTATAGTAAGGTGCACGTTATAATGACAGTGGATAAAGATAGAAAAATAGCGATGCCGATTCTCTGAATTGATTAATTATATTTCTACACTGTCAAGAACATAATTGGCATCATTGTGGACCTAGAAATGGATAGTACCACCGGCTTTGTCGGATGATAGACAAGGATATCAAAACCAAAGTTGATCAAATACTGTCATTATAACGAGGACCTCACTATAACTATTAATTCACCTGCCGTTCCATAAGTAGTGGTTTCTAATTTTCCCGTCGTCTAATATTAGTACTACTTTTCCCATTTACCAACTGTTTCATTACTACTACTTCTATCAGTTTATTTCTGGGAATACCTCAACAAAACCAAATTTTCCCGTTTCAATGGTCTAAACTGTTTAGCGTAAACTCTTTTTACATTTTGTGTAGTTGAGAAGTTGATATTATGGTAATTATTCATATTAGTCTTTCATATTATCATAGAGAAACGATAGCGTAAGTAGATATCCCATGGTTTAGGGCGATTATGTTGCAACTTTTACTGTTATCCCAAGCCGATAGTTCATGTAATTCTTTCCCATGCAGCTGTGTGACGCTGGTAGTCTCTCAAATTGTGCCGTTCATACACTCTCACCCCAACAAAACAGTAAAAATTGACAATAGGCAATCAACAGTAATCGGCTTGAGATAACAGTAAAAGTTGCGACATAAATTCCCTATACCATGGGATATCTACTTACGCTATAGTTTCTCTATGATATTATATATTTTTAATGTCTTAGTCTTTTATTCAATTTTAAACTCTTCTTACTTTTGACTAGATCTAATGTTCTGTTGAAACCAGCAATCCTAGCACAATATTGCAACAATGTCATGATTCATATCAAAGTTATGTTATCAGAAATCCAATTCAAACAAATTTTCACGGTTACCCAACAACAATAAATTGATCACAACAATGTATAATATTATATTATTCATACCAAACTTATATCATTCATTCCATTGCAACGATATGCATAGTTCATATCAAAGGTATGTTACAACAAATCCCATTCAAACATATTTTCACGATTACCTAACAACAATAAATTGACCCAACAATGTTTATTCTAATAATTCATACCAAACTTATGTTACCACACTCTGAACCCAATTCATATAAATTTCTAACCACCATGTCCACAACAACGATAACCTAACAATAGTCTGATTGTTGTCAGAGGCAAGTCTCATTAAATTTGTTGAAGCCGCATAGAAGTTCCGGACTGTCCAGAAAATTTACGACGGAAGTCGCTCTTTTCTTCCATTCTTATCGGTTGTGACACGTCCATTCTTCACCGGAGAAAAAGAATAAGAGAAGAACGAAGAGAGAAATATAAATGGGAATGTGTGGGAGCGAGAGAAGTGGTGGGTAAGCGAGTAGCGAAAGGTCACACAGTACCTGTGAATCACTGTGACCGCGTATTATTTTGAATAACGATTGTAATTTCTTTCCTGGGGAAAAGCGGACATAAGCCACCCCTCATGGATAAACGCTCGATCTGAATCGGCCAGCGGATTTTTGTGGTGTGTAAGCTACTTTTTCAACGTTCTATACCACTTTTATTTCTCTATCCTCTTCTTGGATACGTTCTTCCTTTCCTTGTTTTCATTCTATAATTTCTTCGTGGTTTACTTGATCGGTTATTCCCTCTCATTTATTTCTGCTGCTACAAAACTCTTTATTGATTCATAAAATAAGTGTATCATCAAAATGATAAGGAGAAAAAAATGTTAATACATGCAGACCAAAAATCAAAAATCATCTCATCGAAACATCATCTACATTGATCTTGAAATGTACAAATAGTTATTAATATCTAGAGTGAAAAGTACGACTTTTCTCCCTGTGGGAAAAAGTTTGAAGCCCGAGGCGAAGCCGAGGGCAGCAATTTTCCTGAGAGAGAAAAAGTATTTTTCGCTCGTGATGTACACAACATTTTTCCTCCATCTACATTTTTTATAGAAACTTCAAATAGAATCATTCTAATAACTTACATATTGGTGACAATGATTCCTAACAACATAACCTAAATCTAAAACCTAAAAACCGGTCGTCTGATTGGCACTGCCGATTGCGCTATCTATCGGCAAAAGTTGTAACAATTATATCAGCTGAGCAGCTACCAAAAATGACTTACTCCAGATCGTGCGGCTCAGATTTGAATTGCAGATCAAAAATATTTGTTGGCTGGTATTTTGGATAGAAGAAAATATTTTTTAAAATTGTATAATTTTTATCGTCTACTAATATTAAGAATATAAAATTAATCATACAAACATATATTTCATGAGTTAATCAAATTTCTGGTTATGGTATTGAATTCAGTTGACTCAATGACAGACACCTCTATTATGCTTTCTCATCTGAGCTTAGACCTTCTAACCTATTACAATGTAAGTTTCAAAATAGAGATGCTTCCCATGTAATTCAAATGGAGTCACTTTTCTCCCTAGGGAGTTTTCTGTTTTTTACTACCGAGAGCGAAAAAGTGACACTTTAGTATTAGTTTTAGGGAGTAAAGTACTTAGACAGTAGGTGGAGGAAAATAGAATTTTCTCTTTAATCTGCTGTGAAAGATTCATGAAAAAATATGTTCGTAAAGTGAGATTTGATGGTTGAAAAAATCCGGAAATTGTAGATATTTTTCACATATTAACGGTTTGGCAGTTCTGATAGGGAAATGTGATATAACACTTTTGACAATTGAAAAATAATTTCAATTATTTCTGAGAAACTTTCTCGCTTTCACACCACTTATCTCTTTAAGCAAAAACGTTCCCAACATGTTGAAAATTTCATGTTTTCGGCTCGAAATGTCTCGACATATAGGTAACCTTGTGCTAATCCTCTCACAAATTTAGAAAAGGTTATACATAGTTCGAAATAGGTTAAGTCTGTAGTTGTTCAATCCACAAAATTTTCAGTCCTTAATTATTTTTACTAAGTAGATTTTTAATTCAGAGTTTCAAAACTAAACATAGAAGAAATATTTCACATTAATCTCAGATACTTTTCTCATTATTTGATTGTATGGTAAGAGATTTTGTGGTATTTCTCCATGAATGAGAAAATATCAACATCAACATCTCATTCTTTCAATCACTTCCTTCATAGATTTAACAGGTTTGAAACGCCAGTTCGGCTTGGTTGTAGTACAACCATAGAGAAACAGTAGCGTAGGTAGATATCCCATGGTATAGGACGTTTATGTCGCAACTTTTACTGTTATTCCAAGCCGATTACTGTCGATTATTGTTGATTTTCACTGTTTTGACCGGGTGAGAGTGTATGAACGGCACATATGAGAGAGTAGCAGCGTCATAAAGCTTCACGGGAAAGAACTACGTGGACTTTCAACTTGAGATAACAGTAAAAGTTGCGACATAAACGCCCTATATCATGTGATATCTACTTACGCTATTGTTTCTCTACGGTACAACACATTCATGTTCTTAAAAGACTTTCAAATCAAATGGGCGTGAAGAATTGTGGGGAAAAAGGAATGTATGAGAGAAGACCATGTTGACAGTTACAAGCAGAAAACGAAATAATATCACGATTCCTTATCAACCTAGTTGATATTAACTCTTGCAAGATTTGTTGGATCCTTCATCTTTCACTGTATATTTTCATATGTTATGCTGTATAATCCTCACACATTTCATTGTTCTTACATTGCAGAAGTTTAAGTATTGTACCTCAATAGTGTAAGTTGGTGAATCAAGTCAAGGTTTGAAAAAATTGTTATGGAAAGTTTTTGTTTTCAAATGTAAAGCAATGACAGTTTTCTGTTTTTTATGTTACTGGAGTTATTCCACATGATATATTATAAATCTTCAATGATCTCCAATATTTGATTATTTCTGATTCCATTCCAATTAATAATTCAATCAACTGACCATTTATGAGTCAGTATATTCTCTACTACATGAATATCACCACAATCCATACAAATAAGATATTTCACTCCAGCATCTTTACACTTTTTAAACGATAAGGCACAGTTTACATTTTTGTCACATCCACATACTCACTTTTGTTCAGGACTGCAGTTTTTTGTTGAAACTAACTTGTGTTCTTCAGATGAAATGATGTGTTGGTTTCAACCCGAAACTGAAGTCCTGTACAAAAGTATAATGATAGTTATTTGTATATCCAGAGTGAAAAGTACGACTTTTTCTCCCTGTGGGAAAAAGTTTGAAGCCCGAGGCGAAGCCGAGGGCAACAATTTTCCTGAGGGAGAAAAAGTATTTTTCGCTCGTGATGTACACAACATTTTTCCTCATCTACATTTTTTTATAAAAACTGCAAATAAAAACATTTTAATAACTTACGTATTGGTGACAATGTTTCCTAACAACATAACCTGAAATCTAAAACCTAAAAACCGGTCGGCTGATTGGCACTGCCGATTGTGCTATCTATCGGCAAAAGTTGTAACAATTATATCAGCTGAGCGGCTAACAAAAATGGCTGACTCCAGATCACGCGTTTCAGATTTGAATTGCAGATGAAAAATATATTTGTTGGCTGGTATTTTGAATAGAATAGAATATTTAAAAAATTGTTAAATTTTTATCGTCTACTAATATTAAGAATATAGTAATATCATACAAACATATATTTCATGAGTTGATCAAATTTCGATGTGTGTATTGAATTCAGTGACTCAATGACAGACACCTCTATTACGCTTTCTCATCTGAGCTTAGACCTTCTAACCTATTACAATGTAAGTTTTAAATATAGATGCTTCCATGTAATTCAAATGGAGTCACTTTTTCTCCTAGGGAGTTTTTCTGTTTTTTACTACCGAGAGCGAAAAAGTGACACTTTAGTATTAGGTTTCAGGGAGTAAAGTAAGTACTTTAGACAGTAGGTGGA
>NW_024092443.1:0-15892 GCF_014356525.2 Nilaparvata lugens | reverse complement strand
CTTTAGTATTAGGTTTCAGGGAGTAAAGTAAGTACTTTAGACAGTAGGTGGAGGAAAAATGTGTTTCGGTAAGAGATAAATTCTTCATGGTATTGTTGATTGAATAAAACAAGAAAATTTTGAAACATTTTCTGAAAATATCAATTTTGGAAAAAGTTATTCAATTTACAAAAAAAAAACTCAACACTATTTTGGTCATTTTTAGTAAATTGAAAAACTTTCTCAAAATTGATATTTTCAGAAAATTTGTGTTTATTAAATCAAAAATACCATGAAGAATTTATCCTTGAATTTTATGGATTCATCTCGTACCGAATTTGAAATGATCTGTCCCAAAATTTTAAACTTTAGGCGCTCATGTCTCAGAAAGTAATGATTGAAAAAAGAAAACTTTTTCATTTTGATAGCTTGATCCTTAAGCGATCCTTGATCGTTTCCTCGCGCGCCTCTCCACTAGGAAATACTGAAATGAAGTGCAACTAACGGTTGATTCTCATAGAACATCATCTCATGAGCTTATATCATTGTGCGAAATATCACTGTGAGGACAATATAGATGGTGATGATGGTTGAAGCTAAAAATGCCCAGAGGGATTTTGAATTTTACATCTAGATTGTAATCGGGATATATTGTTGATCAAATACTAAATATGATCAAAATTGATTTTTTTCCTTAAAATATCACTCATATTTGAAAAATCATAGCTCAGTACTCATTGGAGATAGAGAGTTCCGAATGATCTCATTTCATTCAGAATTTTATGATCTTATAAAAGGCAAGAGCAAATTTTTCTGTCCGATCACTGATTTTGCCGGAAATAGCTGAAAACTGGAAATGAACCTAAAATACGAACTTTTGGGCCACTCTGTATTAGCACAAGGGAATTTTACATGAAGAATTGGTTCTGAACCTCTCTCATGTATCCAAATAAAATATTAAAAAATCAGAACTACGATATAAATTGCAAGCAAACCCCATTTTTATGTCTATATTGACTGGACTTTACTGTTCCCCAATATTTATAATTGTCAAATATTTGTTCAAATGTCAATAACTAGTGTTAAACATAATTTTTTAGAGTTTACTGAGACTCTGGGTGTCGCATCACAGCGGAGACACAATAGTAACGCTGGTTACACACTGGGCGGTTTCTGCCGCGGCGGCGAGACTGCCGTCGCAGCCTAGAAAAAAGTCAAGCTTACACATTCAGCGGAAAAATACCGCCAAACATCGAGCGGCAAAATATGATCAGTATGATCGTATGATCGTATGATCAGTAGCCAAAATAATTGTTGTAGTTCTTCATCGCAAATGTGTTGTGACTCCACTGTTTCATGAGTGTTCAGTTAATTGTATTTTGCACATTTTCAAAAAGTATATATTATTAAGTGTTTAACTTGAAATGGAAAGGCAACAACTTTTACCACGTTTGTTGTGCCGTCAAAGGAAAAGAAGACAGCAGAGAAATCGCCTTGCTTGGATTCATTGAAATGAACGTTTTTATCAAATCGACAGCGATATACAACATATTACAGTTTTTTTCTTGTCATCCAGAGTTTCAAAATCATCCCTAATCTCCATACACACTTCCTTCCACGCATTCCTTGTTGCATCTCGATCGTTAAATATGTCGAGGGTTTTGTCCCACAAAACTGGCCTCTGTTCTACAAATGATATTAACAACTCATTGTCTATTAACTTACTCATTTTCTCACACTCGTCAACCACAAACACTTAAAACAATAAATAAATGTTATAAACAACTTACAAACTTTACAACAAGACACAATTAAAAGGCTGATTTTCAAAGACCTCTGACTTGGAGCAACTGGGAAAGACGACTGATCAGCGGCGACGGTAGACAACCGCCAAATGTGTTAACGCCCATTTGGTCACGTACGCCACTGCGTAGACAAGAGCAGCAAAACACCGCCAGCCGCAGTGGCAGTGGACGGCTGCACAGCTGCCGCCAACGGCAATAAAGCCGCGCGGCGTTTCTGCCGCCCAGTGTGTAAGCTTCCATTCAAGTTCATAGACTACTGCTCGAACGGCGGCGACGGCGAAATTACCGCCCCGGCAGAAACCGCCCAATGTGTAACCGGCGTTAGGCGATCGCTCAAGGAGGGGTGGAACCCGGGATTAACAATTAAAGACGGGATACTTGCGGGGTGGCGGCAGTTGCCGATCTCGCCCAGGGCGGCAAAGTCCCTAGGGCCGTGCCTGAAAGTGATATAACTTTTCCAATTTTGGATAGAATCATTTGAAATTCTAAGATAAGGTTGATAATACATGCAGAAATGTTCATGATGTTTTTCGGAATTTTTCATAATCAACTACAATATTAAATTTTTGAAAAGTTAAACGTCAGTAGCACGTTAAAGGCTCGTCTGACAGGATTTTTGCATAGAACAAAATGTGCTGGAAATTCTCTTCTACACCTGAATAAGTCATCATGAATACATTGTTTTGGGAAAATTGAGAATCTGTCAAATTTATTCAAAGTTTTTAACTGCATTTAAAATTACCGTAAACGGTCTATATATCGTTATCATTAACGGTGGTGCGTTGTAGACGATTTTTGCAAAAGACAAAAAGTGCTGGAAATTCACTTCTACACCCGAACCAGTTATAAAAAATACATTGATTCTGGAAAATTGAAAATCAGTCAAATTTATTCAAAGTTTTAAACTGCATTTAAAATTACCATATCGTTACGGTAAAATTACCATATATCGTTAATGGTGCGATGTAAACGATTTCTGCAGGAGACAAATATTGTTTGAAATTCAATTCTGCACCCGAATTAATCACCGTAACAGAAAGCCTGAAGTGAGAATTTCTTGGAAACTCCAGAAATTTTCATCAAATTCAATTTAATTGGCATGAAACATTTTGTATCTCCATTACAGTGTGTTGTAGACAATTTTTGTAAGAGATTGAAAGGTGTAGAAATTCGATTTTACATCTGAACTGTTGGTCAGAAAGCCTAAATTGAGAGTTGAAGAAATGTTTAACTTTCACTTTTAGGATTTTCACGTGAAAAAAAATTGATTTTCACATTGTGTGTTGACATGGGTAATATCATCCTGAGAGCTCAGAAACCTGTCCTTATTGATATCAATGAAGATTTAATATAATCAATTTTTTTTTTTCAGATTACGTCCTAAAGACTCCAGTCATGGAGTATAAGACAAGTCATGTTATTACATAATAATTCTAACACTAAGTAGTTCAACCTAGTTTAGGTTTGAAAGGAATTCTTGTACACTAAAAAGCTCTAAATATTTTTTCATTTGTTTTTTGAAAATCTTCAAATCATCATTACTTTTCAAGATTTGAGGTAGCTTGTTATAAAATTTCCTACCAATATAATCTGGTTTTTGTTCAAATAACCTACTATTGTGACCCATTATATGATAATCTGCTCTGTTTCGCGTATTATACTCATGAATCTGAATTCTGGATCACACCACTCGTTTTCACATGCATTACAACTTCATATACATACAAAGATGGCACAGTTAATAGACCAAGCTTTTTAATAAAGGCCTACAAGAGTCTAACCTATTCACTTTCTCTATACATCTGTGTGCCTTCTTCTGAATCTTAAACACTCTGTCCATATTTTGTTGAGATGAATTACCCCATACTAAAATAGCATACCTAATATGAGATAGTATAAGTCCATGGTAAGCAGTTAACAGTAGTTTTTTATCATTCAGCCTAGCAAGCTGCCGCAGGACAAATACCCCAGATGATATCTTATTACATATCCTCTCAATGTAAGGATGCCATGTTAATTTCCTGTCCAATAAAATTCCCAAGAATGCTACTTTCTCTTCTTGGTCTAATTCATTTTCCTCTACAAACACATTTATTTCTCTATCCTCTACTGAATTATATTTACTTTTGAATTGTAGGAATTGACATTTCTTACTATTTATTGTTAATCGCCTTTGCTTCAAGAATTGGACAATTGACTGTACTCCAGTAAAAGCATTTATTTCTAGACTATCTAATAAATAATTGTTAAAGATAAGCGATGTGTCATCAGCAAACAACAGAGCTCTGTGATCTTTTAACTCTTTTGGTAATTGGTTCACATACAACAGAAACAGTAAGGGACCCAGAATTGAGCCTTGAGGTACTCCAGCCTGGACCTCCAGTTTTTGAGATTTAATTTTTACTATTTCATTCCCATCCACCTTGGTAAGCTCAACACACTGGTTTCTACCTATGAGATATGATTCAAACCATTTTAGTTCTACACCATTCACACCTACAGTTTTTAGTTTTTCCAATAATATTCTATGGTTCACACAATCAAAAGCTTTGGATAAATCAAGAAATATTGCGGCTGCCTTCTCACCTGAATCTATTATATCTATTAGTCTTTCAACAAGGGATACTATTGCAGTCTTAGTAGATTTCCCTTTCTGGAACCCATGCTGTTCATCACATATGAAATTAATTTCTTCCAGGTGCATCAATAGCCTATTTAAAACTACTCTTTCAAAAATTTTACTTATTACATTTAGAATACTAATGGGTCTATAATTTTCAACTCTTTCAGAATCACCGCTCTTGAAAATTGGCAAAATTTTTCCTTGTTTCAGATCATCAGGGAAAATACCCTGCTCTAGTGAAGTATTAAGGAGATGCAATAAAGGGTCCAGTAATTCATTTTCACATTCTTTTAAAATTTTGCTTGAGACCCCATCCAATCCTACTGTTTTTTTGTTATTCAAATTTTTTATTATTCTTGACAACTCATCTCTTGATAATGGATGAAATTCAAATACCTTTTCAATTGGCTCAACATTTAATGTAGTTGTATTATAAGTATTAGTGTTCAGTGACTTTTGGAGATTATATGCAACCTGTTGATAATATTTATTGAAAAAGTTACAAATGTCTATACTATCATCCATATAATTTCCATGTTCATCGATTATCCTAGGGACATTGTAACTGTATCTTTTTGAGCTGCTCTCTATTTCTATTAATTACCTCCCAAACAGCAGAGTTAAAATTGGTACTAGTTGTTAATATTTCAGCTGTTTTCTTACACTTAGCTTTCCTCACTTCTTTTGCATAGTTTTTCTTTAGACATTTGTATTTGACTTCACTCGGAACATCCCTCACTAATTTAAATTCCTCATAAGCTTCCCTAACAATATTTCTTTGAGTAAGAATATCTTCAGTTATCCATTCATCTACTTTGTTTAATTTACTTTTTACTTTGACTTTTTTTATCGGACAGCATACACTAATGTGAAATCTTAGAGTATCAATGAATTGCTTATATTTGTAATTTAGGTTACAACTGTTATAAACACTACTCCAATTTTCTTGAAGCAGTTCCTGCTTCAAACAATTTATATTCCTAGCTCATATTGCTGAATTTCTTTCACAAAAGTTTTTTTTCTGCTTGGATTCTGGCCCTGCAACTTAACATCTAAAATTTGATAGTTATGATCTGATAGATCTGAGCTACCTAACCTGACATTACAAACTTCTATATTTGTGAGGATATTATCAATAATTGTCTGTGAAGTTCGAGTTACTCTTGTATATTCGTGGACCTTAATTTCTAAATTATTCATATTAATAATATCTCCAATATCCTCTGTCATTTTATCCTGCCTGGCAAAATCGGTATTGAAATCTCCTACTACTATAACATTTGTGAAACGAGCGGTTGTATTTCCAAAAGTGTATGGAGCAGCTCACAAAATTTTTGCCAGTCTCCATTTGGTGACCTATAGATACCTACCTAACACTGCTACCTCAAATCAATCATCAATTTTTAACCTTAGTCCCGTCACCTCTAAATCCATCTCAACAGAAAATCTCTTAACAAAATCCAGTTCATAAGTTTGGGTATGTTTAGCATTGCTAGTGAATATACATACACCACCACTTCTATGAGCTATTCTACAAAATTCTGATCTCAGTGAATAGCCTGGAATCCTAACTTGATTTATTTCCTTTATTTTAAGCCATGCTCTGTGAAAATACCAATGTCAGGATCCTCCTGTTCAAGAAATACTTCTAATCTGTCAATTTTGTTGTGAAGATACTGAATATTTTGATGATAAATACTAAAAACCTTACCATCTTGTGCTACTCTATCTCTAGCATTTGTAGCTATTTCCCTTTCCCTGTTTTGAGCCAATTTACTAAAAAATCGTTATTTGTTTTTTTGACTGTTTTTAAACCAGAGGATTGCAAACGGCTTTCAATCAGCTCTGCCAATCTATTACAAAAGATTACTTTGCCAGATCGATTTAGATGCAACCATGATTAGTGAAGTTATGTCTTTTCAACCTTTCATTCAGAAAACAAATCCCCAGTTATTTAGAATTTTTATTTTTTAGGCTGTTGATTGTATTATGGATTGATTTGTTTGTCGAATTGATTGCTTCATTTAATTCTGGCCTATCAAACCTATTAGGAATAGTACTTATTATTAAGTTTGTTTTTTGCTGAGTGGCACAATTTCCTTGATTTTTTCTGTTACTTGAGGAAGATGATTCAAGTTAGGTTCATTTATATTATTTGAGCCACCCAGTACAATTAGATAGTCATTTTCATCAAAGTCTTTAGTTTGTTCCCTAGCTGACTCTACAAATGCATTAATTGATGCACTTGGCTTGAAAAAACATTGGACATCAATTTATTTTTAATCTTTTATCAAGGAGATCACTGCAATCACGTCCATGACTGGACGTCAGTAGCAGAACTCTCCCTTTCCTATCTTTATTTCCCTCAGCTATATTTTTGGTTGCTGTCTTCAAAACCTCACTGTACATTTTATTTCGACCATTTTCAGAGCATTTCCCATCATTTAGGTTAGATTCTATTTTCTTGCATTTGGACGGAGGTTCTATCATACATTAGTATTATCAAATTTAGATTTTAGTTTCTTTATTTCCTCCGACATTAGACTACATTGATTTTTTAGATTTAGTATTTCAGGTGATGATTTCTTGATCCATTCCGAGCTGCTTTGTATAAACACACTTTTTCTATGTATTTTAACACGACATGCAGTCAAATTATGAGTAAATATTAAAAACTTTTACTTACTGACTGGAGTACTTTCAATTGCTTGGCAATCATTTTCAACAGTGTTGAAAATGATTGCCAAGCAATTGAAAGTACTCCAGTCAGTAAGTAAAAGTTTTTAATATTTACTCAATAATTTGACTGCATGTCGTGTTAAAATACATAGAAAAAAGTGTGTTTAGTATTTCTTTTTTATGGTCTTCATCTTGTAATTTTATAATCAGTTCCAAAGATCTAATTTCTTCTACCATCCCTAACCTTTCTTCCTCAGACGTTTTTAGAGTCACTTCTAATTGGTTTTTTTAAATTAGTGTGGCTACTTTGTAGTTGAGCAACTTTTTCGGCTAAAGTAGTTTGAAGAACTGGGTTTTTGGTTTTGGCGTTTTTGAATTTTGGTTTTGGGAACGCATAATTACTCCCGCTATGTTTACATTTCTATTATTAACCTTCGGTGTTCTACTTGAGCTCATCTTCCTATCTAAGAAATTATATTACTTGCAATAATAATAATTGATTTATAAATGATAGGATTTTGATTTGGTTATAATTTTAGTCAAGTAAACTATCTATGTTTATTTTCATATCTCGAAAACCTAACCTCAAACTAACCTCTAAATGGTGTTTGGCTTATTAAAATAGAATTAAGAATTAAAATCTAAAACAAAATGATAAAACGTGATCAAGAAACAATTAATAATGAAATAAACACAAAATTTGTACTTATCCGTGACTATTTATAACACAAAATCTTCCAAAACCCAGGAGCGAAATTATGTAGGACTTTCATTCACAACCTCTCAAGGTCAAATTGTGTGAGATCATTCATAATAAATGTTTAATCAAACCTGTAGCAACACTTTATTCCTCTCCGTTGATAACTTTTTTCAGATGGTCCAGTCCTTGACTTTGAATACAGGTGAGCCCTCCGACTTCTTAGTGCACATTTGTGAACCACAAAACCAGACGATTTTCCAATCATTTTCCCTAGCTAACTCACGAGCGGCTTTCAGTTCTTTAGCACTCTTGGCAGTCAGCTGATTCATTAGCCTGAAGTGTCCGTTCGGCAGGTTTCTGTTGATTTTTTTCACGTCGATTCCGGGGCTGCTCCTATCTTCTCTGCTTATGGTTTGGAAAGCCATCATCCATTTGTCCCTCATACTCCTTCTCACGAACCTGACGACAATCATCGGTGTAGTCTCTCGGTTCATGGATGGCAGTCTGTGAGTGACGCTGATTTCGTTTGATGAAAAATCAGACACTTGGAGAGCACTGGCTACGCCTTGTAGGATTTCGTCCATGTTTTCGTTCTTTGTTGCAGGTATACCAGTTAATAATAAATTTTCCCTCCTGGTATATTCTCCTAATTCATTTCTCTTAGAAAGAAATTTCACTTCTTCTTTCAATTTTTGGTTTTCAGTGATTAATTGTTCATTAGCTTTTTTGATTTCTCCGATATCCGATTTGAAACTATCAAAACTATCCGAAAAAAATTTTACTGAGTGAGTTAGTTCCTTAATTGTTGATCAATATCTTTTTTCAACGATTTTGAAAACTGTTAAAATAAAACAGTCATTTTTCGCATTAAAACATCACTTTCCATTTCACTCACTTCTTGTCCTGGTGACACAGACACCTGTTTACAAGCACTGCACTTCCATTTATTCCGATTATCCTTTGAAAGTTTTTTGAAGTTCTTTTCGGTTAAATAGTGGCAGATGTAATGACATTTTGTTTACACGAAGCACAAATTATTGAGTCTTCATCACTGAAATTGCCAAGGCAAACGTTGCAGTTCAAAGTCTTTAGTTTGTTCCCTAGCTGACTTACAACTGCATTAATTGATGCACTTGGCTTGAAAAAACATTGGACATCAATTATATTTTAATCTTTTATCAAGGAGATCACTGCAATCACATCCATGACTGGACATCAGTAGCAGAACTTCCCTTTCCTATCTTTATTTCCCTCAGCTATATTTTTGGTTGCTGTCTTCAAAACCTCACTGTAGGCCTACGTTTTATTTCGACCATTTTCAGAGCATTTCCCATCATTTAGGTTAGATTCTATTTTTTTGCATTTGGACGGAGGTTCTATCATACATTTAGTATTATCAGATTTAGATTTTAGTTTCTTTATTTCCTCCGACATTAGACTACATTGATTTTTTAGATTTAGTATTTCTTTTTTATGGTCTTCATCTTGTAATTTTATAATCAGTTCCAAAGATCTAATTTCTTCTACCATCCCTAACCTTTCTTCCTCAGACGTTTTTAGAGTCACTTCTAATTGGTTTTTTTAAATTAGTGTGGCTACTTTGTAGTTGAGCAACTTTTTCGGCTAAAGTAGTTTGAAGAACTGGGGTTTTTGGTTTTGGCGTTTTTGAATTTTGGTTTTGGGAACGCATAATTACTCCGCTATGTTTACATTTCTATTTAACCTTCGGTGTTTACTTGAGCTCATCTTCCTATCTAAGAAATTATATTACTTGCAATAATAATAATTGATTTATAAATGATAGGATTTGATTTGGTTATAATTTTAGTCAAGTAAACTATCTATGTTTATTTTCATATCTCGAAAACCTAACCTCAAACTAACCTCTAAATGGTGTTTGGCTTATAAAATAGAATTAAGAATTAAAATCTAAAACAAAATGATAAAACGTGATCAAGAAACAATTAATAATGAAATAAACACAAAATTTGTACTTATCCGTGACTATTTATAACACAAAATCTTCCAAAACCCAGGAGCGAAATTATGTAGGACTTTCATTCACAACCTCTCAAGGTCAAATTGTGTGAGATCATTCATAATAAATGTTAATCAAACCTGTAGCAACACTTTATTCCTCTCCGTTGATAACTTTTTTCAGATGGTCCAGTCCCTTGACTTTGAATACAGGTGAGCCCTCCGACTTCTTAGTGCACATTTGTGAACCACAAAACCAGACGATTTTCCAATCATTTTCCCTAGCTAACTCACGAGCGGCTTTCAGTTCTTTAGCACTCTGGCAGTCAGCTGATTCATTAGCCTGAGTGTCCGTTCGGCAGGTTTCTGTTGATTTTTTTCACGTCGATTCCGGGGCTGCTCCTATCTTCTCTGCTTATGGTTTGGAAAGCATCATCCATTTGTCCCTCATACTCCTTCTCACGAACCTGACGACAATCATCGGTGTAGTCTCTCGGTTCATGGATGGCAGTCTGTGAGTGACGCTGATTTCGTTTGATGAAAAATCAGACACTTGGAGAGCACTGGCTACGCCTTGTAGGATTTCGTCCATGTTTTCGTTCTTTGTTGCAGGTATACCAGTAATAATAAATTTTCCCTCCTGGTATATTCTCCTAATTCATTTCTCTTAGAAAGAAATTTCACTTCTTCTTTCAATTTTTGGTTTTCAGTGATTAATTGTTCATTAGCTTTTTTGATTTCTCCGATATCCGATTTGAAACTATCAAAACTATCCGAAAAAAATTTTACTGAGTGAGTTAGTTCCCTTAATTGTTGATCAATATCTTTTTTCAACGATTTTGAAAACTGTTAAAATAAAACAGTCATTTTTCGCATTAAAACATCACTTTCCATTTCACTCATTCTTGTCCTGGTGACACAGACACCTGTTACAAGCACTGCACTTCCATTTATTCCGATTATCCTTTGAAAGTTTTTTGAAGTTCTTTTCGGTTAAATAGTGGCAGATGTAATGACATTTTTGTTTACACGAAGCACAAATTATTGAGTCTTCATCACTGAAATTGCCAAGGCAAACGTTGCAGTTCAAAGTCTTTAGTTTGTTCCCTAGCTGACTCTACAACTGCATTAATTGATGCACTTGGCTTGAAAAAACATTGGACATCAAATTTATATTTTAATCTTTTATCAAGGAGATCACTGCAATCACATCCATGACTGGACATCAGTAGCAGAACTTCCCTTCCTATCTTTATTTCCTCAGCTATATTTTTGGTTGCTGTCTTCAAAACCTCACTGTAGGCCTACGTTTTATTCGACCATTTTCAGAGCATTTCCATCATTTAGGTTAGATTCTATTTTTTTGCATTTGGACGGAGGTTCTATCATACATTAGTATTATCAGATTTAGATTTTAGTTTCTTTATTTCCTCCGACATTAGACTACATTGATTTTTTAGATTTAGTATTTCTTTTTTATGGTCTTCATCTTGTAATTTTATAATCAGTTCCAAGATCTAATTTCTTCTACCATCCCTAACCTTTCTTCCTCAGACGTTTTTAGAGTCACTTCTAATTGGTTTTTTTAAATTAGTGTGGCTACTTTGTAGTTGAGCACCTTTTTCGGCTAAAGTAGTTTGAAGAACTGGGGTTTTTGGTTTTGGCGTTTTTGAATTTTGGTTTTGGGAACGCATAATTACTCCCGCTATGTGTACATTTCTATTACTAACCTTCGGTGTTCTACTTGAGCTCATCTTCCTATCTAAGAAATTATATTACTTGCAATAATAATAATGATTTATAAATGATAGAATTTTAATTTGGTTATAATTTAGTCAAGTAAACTATCTATGTTATTTTTAAATCTCGAAAACCTAACCTCAACCAACCTCTAAATGTTGTTTGGCTTATTAAAATAGAATTAAGAATTAAAATCTAAAACAAAATGATAAAACGTGATCAAGAAACAATTAATAATGAAATTAACACAAAATTTGTACTTATCCGTGACTATTTATAACACAAAATCTTCCAAAACCCAGGAGCGAAATTAAGTAGGACTTCATTCACAACATATGTTCAATATGTTCAATTGACTGTATTCACCATGATGTCTATTTGTTTGTATTTACTTCTTATGATATCCATTCACATTTATTGATATCACCAAACGTCAGTGATATCAATAGACGTTCATTGACTGTATTTACCGTGATGTCTATTGATATCCATGAACTTTTATTGATATCCATGAACTTTTATTGATATCCATGAACATCTATTGATATCCATGAGCATCTATTGATACCCATGAGCATCTATTGATATCAATAGAGTTTTTCTATTGATTTCTATGGATCTCTTCCACTAGGGTCTTCAATAAATTGTTAGAGGAAAGCGATGTCAGCCTAATACTGGTTATGACTTGGCTGAAGTACCTGTAAATATTTCAATCAACAATATCGAATAATTATTGATACAGGGAGTGGAATAAACGCAATTGGTAGTGAATTATTATCTGAAATGAGAATGAATAACAATATCACCTTATTCTGGCTCCTAATATCAGTATTGTTGCTTACTATAAAAAATATTAGTTTTTCATATATTAAGACGAACACTTCAAAGTAATTTCAAAGAAATTATTCAATATTAGTATTGGAATAATAATATATAACAAAACGAGCTCTGCAAGTTTTTTCGTTAAATCAATATGAGTTTTTAAAGTTTTAGTTGCACAGTTAAGCCGGTTTGATTCTAATTGTGATAAATTGTACGAGAACCAATTAGAGAGCCTTCTTTCGAAAAAGCTTCTCTGATTGGTTCTTGTAGAAGTAACTACGATTGAATTCAACCGGCTTTTGTGCAACCGGGCTTTAAAGTAACTTTTGAAAATTCTATATAAATATCAGTGGAAGCTCGTGTTAAGGTTGCATGGTTGCCACCCCTTCATTTTGATGATAATAAATTAATTAATTTTTTTTTTTTGAGTAAATGAAGTGACTGAATTTATAAGTGAGCTCTATTATTATCTCAATATTACTGATATTAGCTTCGCAATTTCATCATAATCCTATAATAAGAGCAGCAAACTGTAGAACGTGCACGCAGTTCACGCGAAATCAGACGCTGTGGTGGAACTGAATAGTGGATATAGCATTGGAGGTTGCAATCCTCCTGCAACCAAACTCATGTACGCGCACTATTACTATGTATGTATATTAGTAGTGTGATATATTTTTCCACTCGAGCCCATAAGACCAATGTGGTGGCAATTTTTCTGCAACCATCCGCTTGAGGCTCTAGCAATCCGTACCACACTAGATGTGAAATTACCCCGTACCAGATTCTGATGAATGTGAAAGTCTGCTATCTGCTCTCCCATGAGTATCCTAGAAACCCTTTATGCCGTCACCGTCAGGCGCCGTCCGGCACCGACCGTCACCGTTGCGTACCGGCAACATTGCTTTGCAATGTTTTAAACGAACAGCAACCCGTCCGTCACCGGCCACGACCGTGTCCGTCAGTCACCGTCGGCCACCATTGCTGTTTGGGCATTCTTACCGGATAGCCGTCCGTTTTTTTATCATTCTTCCAGTCGACATTCAACTATCAGTGAAGTCACTCGCCAGTGTTTTGTTTAGTGCGCATTTGTTCTGTGAGCGATGAGTACGGATGAAATGTTGATAGAGGCTATTAGGGAGTATCCCTTCCTGAATAATCTAGAATAATAGTTATCACGACAACATGAACAAAGATAATGCTTGGCAGGAAATCTCAGAAAAGTTTGATACCAGGTAAGTTATTTACAAATATTATTCTGTAAGCGAAATATGAAATCAAAGTTTTGGCCGTTTGACAAATCACACGATGATGGAAAGGGCTCAAATTAAAGTTCTTGATCCCAGGGACTAGGAAAAGTTAGCAGTTGTGTCTTAAAAGTCATCAGCAACCGATAAATAACGTAAAACTGTTACTGTGTTTCAGTAAACGTTACTGTGTTTCACTGGGAATTTCAGTACTCGAGCAATTCGTAGAACTTCTTTGGAGTCATGCGGAAATATAAAAAGAACTTAGCATCGTCTTTTTTCAAGTCATCAAACAAATGATGAAATTCACCACATTCGTTTTCTCTTCTGAAGATTCCGTGCACCCAGTACCTATGCTTCTCCGTTCTTGTATCTTTCTTCTTCAGCACATGCTGCGGCTATTACTAGCAATTCCTCGTCTGATGAACTCTCCATCGCAACTGATGCATTTTTTCTGGTTAGCTCCGGTTTCTGACGGAGCTAACCAGACCGTCAAGTGGTTTATCGCCGGAAAAATGATGGTGAAGGCGGCGACTTACGGTGACAGTCGGTGTTGGACGGTGCCTGACGGTGACGGCCTAGTGGTTCCCTGCTTTATACTAGTAGTTCTGTGAAAAGTAGACCTCGCGCTCAGTAAGTTACATTGACCTGTTGTTGTATGTTTTCTCAAATTAATAATAATGTATCAATTTAAAATGTCTAGAAAAAATCCTGAATAAATATAGAGCTTTCTGTCCTATCGTACCGTGACGTGTCATCCCGGAATGTGAGTGTGAGCGCTGTTATCAGGTCTGGCTGCAACTGTCTACAACGTTGATGGAAAGATACAATTTCAAGATGTTCGATGTTTTTGAACGGGTAGTATTATAGTCAACTGTCTACTAACGTTGATGGAAAGATAAATTTTCAAGATGTTCGATGTTTTTGAACGGGTAGTATTATAGTCCACTAGACAGCTGATTTATGATGAATAATTCTATAGTCTGATTTTTACGGTTATATTGGCGTATGAAGGAGGCTCCTTTCTCCTTTTATATTATCCTTGAAATGCAAAATTTCCAAAAACCTTTTATATATGTCGACGCGCAATTTAAAAAGGAACATACCTGTCAAATTTCATGAAATCTATTACCGCGTTTAGCCGTAAATGCGCAACTTAAAAACATATAACATTTAAACATTTACACATTTAAACATCAAGAGAAATGCCAAACCGTCGACTTGAATCTTAGACCTCACTTCGCTCGCTCAATTAAGCGAGCAATTTCTGTACATATCTGGTTATTTTTATATCTGCCTGGTTATTTTTATATCTGGCTATTTTATAATGGTTATTATGTTTAAGGATCTCGAAAACGGCTCTAAAGATTCTCACGAAATTTGGAACATAATAGTAGGTTTATGCACTAGGTATGCACTAGGTCTCATTCTTTAGAAAACTCGCTGAACGACATTAAAAGGATAATAATTCATCCTTGGAAAAAGATGATGTGGGAGCTGTGTGGGAGAGAGACAGAATTATTTTCAGCTGTGTAATCATAATCAATCAGCGAGAAATTTTATCTAGCTAGACAATTTAATCGATTTGATCAACATAATCTAATTTGTTGACATGACATGATAATCCTCCTAAACATAGATGTATATCATATTTTCAAAGTTGATCATTATTTGACAATTTCAAGTGATTAGTGAGTGTTATTAAATTTGGGCTAAAGTGCACGTCAAGTGCCAACATACCTGTCATCAAATTTTTGGTTGGGATCGATTATTATGTTATTTTGAGCACAAAATCACAAAAATTAAACGGCGCTCACTATTGTTTTTAAAAAAACTAAGTTCAAAGTAGCAGTACTTACATGCATTTAACCTATAAGTAGCAACCATAAGTAGCTAAGGTAGGAAAAGCTGTAGGTTAGGAAAAGCTTTATGTTAGGAAAGCTTAGGTTAGGAAAAGCTTTGGGTTAGGAAAACTCAGATTAGGAATATCATAATTTGATGATTTCAATAATCAAAAAGCTGCTACTCATAGGTTAAATGGATGTAAAATTGTGCTACTTTGACTTGATATTTTTAAAAAACAATAGTGAGCGCCATTTAATTTTTGTGATTTTGTGCTCAAATAACATAATAAATCGATTCCAACCAAAAAATCGATAATAGGTATGTTGGCACTGGACGTGCACTTACACCTTTAATTTGGTTTTTATATAATCTAAATTTTTTTGTTTTCAAATGTTGAACAGAAAAATTGATCCTGAATTCAAGTGTATGGAGGGAACATATAACCTACTTTCTGAACTATCTATAGTGTATAAAT
>NW_024092442.1:0-16106 GCF_014356525.2 Nilaparvata lugens | reverse complement strand
TCGCAAGTGAACCGGATATTGTGCGCTGCGTATTTTGTTCAGTTTGTATAGGAGATTGGGATCAAAATGATTGTGTAGTCAACGAACATGCAAAGTTTAGCCCATTGTAGAAGGGAAGGAAATATAACAATTGAAGATGAGAATTACGATAATAATATTCTACGATTATATGAAGAAAGATATTTATCATGTTTTTATTATATTTATTTTATTTATTATTATAATTTTTACAGGAAGCACTGAATGGGAAGAAAAACTAAGGATAATCCTTGTACTATTTCCTCCAATTTAGATAATAATTTAAATGTCCGAGATGAGGTTATGATTCCACTTTTCTGAAATTAGTTCTTTTTTACTCAAAAACAACTAAAACTAGAAAATTTTGAAGGTGGAGAACTGGAAAGGAAACAAAAATATGACACTCAATCACTGATAATGAAACATTTTCATGTTATTTTACAAAATTTAGAGCCGGAAAATACTTATTATTCAGCACAGCTGATATATATATATATATATCATTTACTAATATGCCAGAAGATTTATCTGTACAAGGAGAGTACTTTGAAAAACTACCCCACACCATCTACATTGTTACATTTGCAAACCATTACTGATAGAGCAGACTATTTGCAAGAATGGTTATTTCTTACATAACTATCACTATCTACAATGTGTGTTTTGTAAATATATTATCGTTGAACCATTGAAAAAGTAATGCATTTACCGTTTTGTTTATATCTGATGAGTGTAGAAGAAAAAAGAAGAAGAGAAGAAGCTCATCATACAGATGAAGTGAAAAAATCACAAGCATGCAGTATAATGTAAAGGTTTTTTATCCTCCGAGGACAAACACTGTGCTCGGAGGAGAAAAACTGTGCTCGAGCATAATTTTCCTCCTCAGAGGATAAATCGAAGTAAAAATGTACTATGTACTGTTGATGCTGCGTAAATCTCCTCGAGTGTAGAGGTGTAGATAGCGGCCTATGCTACAGGTGTAGATAGCGGTCTATGGTACAGGTGTAGATAGCGGCCTATGGTATGATGATTCCTCTCAGGTGTAGATACTGCCTTTGACCCCTCGAGTTGAGAGGTGAGAAAATGCTGTGAAAACAATGAAATTTTGATAACTGTAACCAAATATATAAAGTAGAGTACTATAAAGTACAATAAATTATCGCTAGAGGTGCTTTTCATAATAATAATAATAATAATAAGCTAGAGCAAGCTAATCTGTTAGTAGTGATCTTGTCTTTGCTGATACAACATCAAGCTACTGTACTGAGATGGATAATGTGTTTGGTGCGGAGTCTGAGTTAAAGTCTTCAGATTTGTGCGTTCAATTCATTATATAGACATTTTAATCAATTAAGTGATACCATTCTGTTCCTTTAGAAAAAATGTTCGGACATTTCATTATTTATCAAAATTGGGAACAGAATAGTTTTGGGCTGTGCCTGTTGTTCTACCCGATCATATTCATATGATTTGTAATTATATCAACGAATAAAAATGAATAAATAAATAAAATCGTAGGCAGACAATTGAAAAATTACAAGCTTTGAGTAAACTGGAAAATTACATGCTGGTAAACCTCATGATCACAAACAGAGAGGTATGCATAGAATTCAATGTAATAACAAAAATGAGCCTTGAAAAACATTCAAATTGTTATGTATTTTTAATGCTGTTTGTAAAAAAAATGTTTATTTGTGTTGTAATTTCATTCTTTCTTTTTAGGTGAGTGACGATCGCATTGATAGCCCAATCTTTGTAAGTATAGTATCTCATTAATTAAACTGAATTACAAAATATACTAATATATTGAATTATATCAAAGATCTTCATTTATTACTTTATAGATTATACCCTGTACGTGGTTTATGAGAGGAATATAGTGAGAAATTAATTATGCTGGTTTGCTTTCTCATAAATCTAATTATAACAAAAGTTTTGCATAACTCTCTGGTGAACCTTAATTGATTATCATTTTTTAATTGATCTTAATCGGCTTTATTCATTAGTTTTATGAGGAACAATACAGTAATTAATATTTATTTTACAGTTTTTTAGTGCTAAGTAGAATGATTTTGTTTTTGTCAATTCGGATCTTAATCTTTCTAAATTCAAAATCAATTGTTTCATGTGTTTGTATTCTTTTTCAACGTGAAATTAGTGAAGAATTCAAAAGTCGCACGTGCATAACCTTTATTGGACAATTTATTTTATGAAATTGGGATGAAAAGAAGTTTGGACTGTAGTCTGGCAATAATTACACAGTCTATCAATAGAATTAAGAAGGTTATAATAGAAAACAATGCTCATTTAACGAAAGAACAATTAAATAAACTTATCTGGAATTTTTTACGAGATTCTTCAGATGAAACAGGCTTAGAACAAGATTGACAAAGAAAGATCAAAATCAAGTATGTGTGCAATATTGTAAATAAATGAAATGCATCAACTTTGCTACTGGTTGGTTAAATATTAAAATGCGTTATCTCATTGATGATAGAAAACACTGTCAAGATAAGATTCATGTTTGAAAATGAGCTCCTCTTACTTCCTTGTGAAGGATCTAACATGGAGAACAATATTGTCCTCGGAGAGAGAAAAATTTAAGTAAAAATGAACTTACATGTGTTGATTTGACGAAATGAAATAATCGGATATGCTTCTCTCAGCTCCTCGACTCGGTTCAGGTATTGTTCCAGCTTAGCTCCTCGCTATGATTTTCTCGATGCAGGTAAGTTTCCCTCACGAGAGCACAACTGCTTATGAGACCGAGTAGTGAGGTGAGAAAATGCTGTGAAAAACAATGAAATATTTAATAACTGTAACCAAATATATATTATAAAAATCAATTTAGTGTTATTCACAAAAATATGAGAATGTAACAAAAATTTTTACTTACATCAATAATGTTAGCCTCGAGCTAAACCTCTGTGGAGTATGCAGTGCTCGCCAATTGTGATAGGCCTCCTCGGCAGCTAGTACGTGTAGACAAGTGCACTCAATCACTCTCCACTACGCAAGCTGCATTAAGTGATAAGAAATTAAAAATGTGTTTTATATAGCTTGATGTATGCACGCACGCGCAAGCATGCGCATGAGCTGACAACATCGCCGATCGCTCACTGTGTCAAGGTCGGCTCAACGCTTGCCTTCCTTGTTGTGCCTTGCAAGGTCTTGTATGAATGAATGCATCGTACACATGGCTGGTTGGTATTCCATTCATTCTTATCAATATTATTTTGTGTTTGACTTTTTCACATCAGCTATTTGAAATGCATTTTCAAATAGATGATCTGAATAGATGAATTCAAAGTATTATTCCAAATTAATAGAAATTTCCATTTTTCTTTTAGATTAATTAGTGTAATGATTAATTAATTAACTTTAGTTAATGTTCACCATGAGTTGAAAGGTATGAAAATGGTGGTATGTAAGAGAAAGCAAAGTGGAAGAAAACGAGGGAGAGCTTCTTAAGCTCGGCCGCGAAAGTACTTAAGGGGCGGCAGGGGCTGCTACAGGTATTACTTCAACTATTTTAAATGAATTGATCGATGTAACACCCTTTGAATCCCCATAGCACCTGGCTACCAGTATTGCGGACCAGGAACCAAACTTGAAAAGCGATTAGCACGTGGAGATCCTGGAATAAACAAACTTGACCAGGCTTGTAAGGCCCACGATATAGTATATTCACTAAATAGTGATAATTCTAATTGAGCCAAAGCTGACAGAATTCTAGCGAACGCAGCGTGGGAAATTTTTAAAAATCCGAAAACTCCCCTAGCCGAGAGAGGTCTCAGTTACCTTGTTACGAATGTAATGAAAGCTAAAAATTACTTTGGTGGTTCTTTGAGAAAGAAGAAGAAGAAGAAGAATTGAAAAGGAAAGGTTATACTAATGATATTAGACGCAAGGCTATAGCTTCAGTTGAACAACAACATATAGCAGGTAAAGGGATTATTTGAAGCCGTACCCCCCGCGTAGTGGTGGGCGATTTTAATTCCCCCACACCCCAAATCATCATATGGTGTGAGTTTATTCCCTCAAGTTAAGAAACGTAGAACAACAAAGAAAGAGTAGAAGAGGTCAAAGAAGAGCAAGAAAAAACCATGAAATATGAAGGAGAATTGAGTATTCCTATGATTTAATGGATTGGGCTAGCTTATTACAAATTCGTTTAAGAGGAATATATATGCTTTGATTGTGAGATAAGAATGCTAACGGCCTGACGTTGTTCATTTCGGCTCCCGTTTGTTTCTCGAGTTCTGCATGTTCTTGTGTTAGTTGAGTTCTAATTTTTGGCTGACTCGTGCTGTGTGTGATCATCTTCAATCATCACAAGTTTCAAGTTCTCATCTTGAGTGGTTACTGTGATTTAAATAAATTTAATTTTGATCATGTCTAAATCTTCGCCAGCAGTGCTAAGGAGCAAGCTAGCCAAGGTCGCAACCGGCGGCGATAAGGGTTCGGCATCGAGCGATCGCCCGTCGTCAGCATCATCCTCGTCATCGACCAAGGGGAGGGGTGGCCGGCTGATAAAGGCATGCTCAAGGAGTTTGTAGCCGAACTCTTGTCAGATAACAAGTTCCTTGATAGTATCGTCGACCGTGTTGTGTTAAAGCTGAATGATAATCTCGATGAGCTGATAAGAGCGCGCATCCAGAGTGAGTATGAACCGCGTTTATCGGCTATGGAGAAAAAAATCGATTCATTGGAGGCTGAAATTCGCGACATTACAAAAAAGGCAGCATCTCGTACCGAATTGTATGAGCTTAAGTTGGACTCTCAAGAACAATACCAACGTCGCAATAATGTACGAATATTTGGCATTCCGGAGGTGAATGGAGAAAATGTCACCGAGATTGTCACCAAGCTGTGTAGTGACAGATTGAAAATCGCGGTGGATGCAGCGCAGATCGACCGCTGCCACAGAGTGGGACGTCTTCCTGGTACTGGAGCGACTCAGGCGAGACCGAGAGCTGTCATCGTCAAGTTCGTGAGCTACCAGACTCGGCGTTCGGTGTTATCGGCGAGGAGGCAACTCAAGGGTTCTGATATCACTATAAGAGAGGACCTCACGAGACGACGACATGCTCACTTCCGTGAGGTGGCAGCTAGAGTGGGCATCAGGAATGCGTGGACGATCGACGGCAGAGTGATGTGGCGCGAGGGTGACAGAATTCATTCCAGTGAGTCGTGAGCACTGATTGTATCTATTCAGATAAGCATGTCACCTTGGACTAAATATTAACTAAGAATTCAAGGAAAATAATTTAAAAGAACAGTTTTCTATCTTATACATATTATTTATTTGCATATATTGTTAATCATTTCAGTTAATTAATAGTTCCATTATTATTGCAGTTAATAATTATATTCAAGAGTTATTGCTTTTCCAGTCGATTACCACAGTAAATTCAGTTCATTTTAGGATTTCAATTTGACTGATTGAAGAAAATTAATTTTTAACTTTTAAATTACCATTCTTCTTTAATTGGCTGGATGGATAAAATCTGAGTCAGTCTTACATCTCCTTCAACAAAACATTGCCATTCAGTCAAATTCATAAATAATTTTGATGTCTACATTGCATAATTATCTCTGTGTGTGAATGAAGAGTAGCATCTATAGATTGTCATCTAGTTGTCTATCGTAATCCCGTTATCTTGGTTACGTCTTTCTTATCTGCTCCCTCTGTTCTCTGTTCTATTTTTTCCTGATATATAGGGTTTATCTTCACAGCAAGAGTACATGATAACAATATCGTTATTTCCTCTAATTTTTTAAAATCATGCTCTCGTTCTTTTCTGTGTCACAATCAAAACGATTAACCGCTCATTTTTTGTATCATTATTTTTCCTCAGCATGCAATTCATCATTCAGTTTTGTTCTATATTTTTCTAATCAACTACACTATTTCAGAATAGTTTATAATTCATAAAGTAACATCACTTAATCTGTCCTAACATTTCTCTCTATTCCAACATTATTTTTCCTGTATTTTTATCATTATGATTATTTTGTTTTACTGCATCTTCCCTCAAAACTTTTGTTCTTCATATTAATGGCTGCTACCAATCCACTAATAATTTTGTTGTTGTGATAAATCTCATTCAATTAGAAATGGTAGTGAATTGAGCATTTATATAGCTGAGAAACTTCCTTTCTTCTAATATTGAGTCAGACACTGTTTTTCCCCCTCTCTTCCATTCATAATAGTTATGGAGCCGAATTTCACTGGCCAGTTACGAGTAAGATCATTGAGTATTCTCAATCTCAAATCATTGCATGCATTCCATTTTGTATTACTCTTTCAATATTATAATGTTGTTTTGTTGTATATGTGTTGGTGTGAATGTGGTACGTTTGTCTTTTTTAAACTTGAATCTTTTAATTTTAAGCTGCCTAGTTTTTGCCTTTTTCTTCTTGTTCTCTGCGTCATTAATGCCCAATCTATTCTACAACTTGAATGACACAGCAGTATAACGATGCTGCCGCGCTGAGCACCGGCGAGCTGCTTAGGCGGGCGGTCACTCCATTTCCCGGCCGACTGAAGATTGCTCATGTGAATGCACAATCCCTCCTCTGTCACATCGACGAATTCAGGCATGTATTCGGAGGCCAGGATTGTGACGTTGTCTTGGTATCGGAGTCTTGGCTGAAACCTGACGTTTCAAATAGGCTTGTGGAACTTGATGGGTATGTACTCCTTCGTAACGATCGCTTACATAAAAACGGTGGAGGTGTTGCTGCGTTTGTTAAGCGCGCCTTGCTGCCGAGTCATAAGTATTCATCCGATTCATCGATTCCAAATAGACCCGAATACATGTTCCTTGAAATTAAATCTCATAATGTTAAAATGCTGATTGGAGTATGTTATCGACCACCTCATATAGGATTCATGAGTGACTTTGGAGATACCCTGTTGCGTCTCATGCTGCCGTACAGCCATATAGCTGTAATGGGAGACTTTAACACTGACTTACTAGGACGTGACACCTATGACAAGACTCAACTCACGACTATGTTTTATACTGGTGGCATGACCCTGCTCCCCCTCCAGGCGACTCATCATACCGCTACGTCTGATACGCTCTTGGACCTGATTGCTGTTTGTGATGAGCGGTCGGCTGTTGGCCATGGGCAGATCCCTTTCCCTGCACTGTCTGCTCATGATATGGTTTACCTTGTATATGGCTTAAAAAGTCCCAAACAGAAGCCGAAAATCATTGAATACAGAGATTACAAAAACATCAACTACCATGAGTTATTCAATGAGGGGATGACATTGAACTGGCAAACCATTTACGCAACTAATGATGTTAATTACATGGTGAATGAGTTGCATAATGGTGTATCCTATTTATTCAATAAGTATATTCCACTTGTGCAGCGCAGAGTGACAAGGGATCCTGCTCCATGGATTTCAAGAGAAATACGTCGGATGATGGCCGAGCGCGATCGGTGTAGTAGAGTTGCACGACGCACAAAGAGCTCTGTGGATTTCAATAGCTACAAGCGAATGAGAAATTTGTGCAAGCAGACCATCAGAAACGCCAAATCCAGATATTTCCAAAATCTGATCTCCTCTGCTGGTTCATCTGCTTGTAAGTGGCGTAGACTGAGGTCTGTTGGAGTTGGTGGAGAGGGGGGCGGGCCTGTTGTGTCTCACTCACTGGACGATCTCAACAACTTTTTTACTGACATACCAGTTGGCTTGGATCGTGCCCATGACTACATCAACTCTTTGCCAGCTCAAGTAACTGGAGAGCCATTCTACTTTTCATGTGTCTCAGCAAGTGACGTTTTGGCCGCTGTACTGAAAATAAAGAGCAATGCTATTGGGGCTGATGATCTACCATTGAAATTCATAAAATTATGCTTCCCCTCATACTTCCCTTCATCACCCACATCATAAATACATCTCTCATGACTTCCGTTTTTCCTGAAAATTGGAAGTCATCTATAGTCATACCCTTAAACAAAACTCCCAACCCGTCCTCCCTTTCAGACTACAGACCCATCAGCTTACTATCTGTGCTCTCCAAAGTACTAGAGGTGATTGTCCACAAACAGATGAGTGAATTTATTTGCAGTAGGGGGCTTATTAGCGACTTCCAGTCAGGATTCAGGTCTGGTCACAGCACCAATTCTGCTCTTCTCAAGGTGGCTGATGACGTTCGCAGAGCAATGGATGGCAGGGAGCTCACACTCATTGTCCTTGTTGATTTCAGCAAGGCCTTTGACTGTGTGTTCCATCCCATCCTATTGTACAGACTGGAGGGTATGGGTTTCTCTCGTTCGACGGTGGCATGGGTGCGGTCCTACTTGCAGAATAGACGTCAGTGTGTGAGACTTGGGGGTTCCTCTTCGCGCTGGCGACCAGTGGGACGAGGTGTCCCTCAGGGTTCAATCTTGGGTCCTCTGCTATTCAGTGCATACATTGACAACTTGACTCATGTACTAATACTACAGAGCATCACTTGTATGCTGACGACTTGCAGCTGTATAAGCATTTCAAGCTTGGTGATGCGGCGACAGCTGTGAGTGACATGAACCATGACCTTGCCCGTGTGATAACCTGGACGGAGAATAATGGTTTAAAAATTAATGAGAGCAAATCGCAGGTCATGGTTGTAGGTCACTCAAGACTCTTGACTAGACTAAGCCTTAATGACTTACCCCGCATAAGAATAAACAATGTTCAACTTGACTACAGCACCAGGGTGAAGAATCTTGGTTTGACTTTTACAAATACTCTCGACTGGACAGACCATGTAAACTCGACCAGTAACAAAGTTGTAGCTGGGATTAACTCTTTGAAAAGGATTGGACACCTTTTACCTTTTCCTACTAAAATCATGTTAGTTAAAACATTGATATTCCCCTTTTTTTTCTACTGTGACTTAGTGACTATGGACATGACTGTTCAACTTACTCAGAGATTGCAGCGCGCTCAGAATTACTGTGTGCGCTTCATCTTTGGTTTACGACGTGACGAACATATTACTCAATACTTTGGACAGCTCAAACTTCTAAGACTGCACGAATACAGGAGTCTCCATGCACTCATGTTCCTCTTCAAACTCTTGAAATCTCGGTCTCCCAATTACTTGGCAGCAGGGTTTCGCTTCATGGGTGATGTTGGCAGGGGTGGGACGCGTCATGGAGCTTGCTCATTGTCCGTTCCAATTCACAGAACTGAGCTATATAATAAGTCATTCCATGTTAGTGCGATTAGATTATGGAATTCACTGCCAGCTCATATTAGGCTGCTTGACAGTCAACGCCGGTTCAGTGCGGCTGTCGTGGCGTGGATCAGGGGGGAGGGCTTAACTAGGCGGTTTTACTCTATGTTCTTTAGAGGTGTGAGTGTAAGTGTGATTGTGTGGGTGTGTGTGTGTGTGTGTGTGTGAATGTTTTGTGTGAGTGAGATTTTTTCACTATTAAGATTTCTTGCTTTTAGTTTTCTCTTTTTTCCTCTTGATTTATTCAATTTGTAGCAAATTGATTTAGTAGTTTCCTTATAATTTTTAATTATCATTTAATTTCAAATTGTAATGTATTTTATATTTTTGTACTCATCATCGTGGGTTAAATGGAAGAGGGGGCTTCTATTGCCTCAATTTCGCCCACATCACTTTTTTGTAAAGTGTAAATAAAAGTCATTTATCTATCTATCTATCTATCTATGCTAGAGCATTACCCACAAAAAAATTCTAAAAAACGAAAAGCGATCGTGAATTTGGACAAGCACAGCCCAACCGGGGACACACTGGGATTGATATAAGAGGTAGGAAGTAATGTATGGTATTTTGATCCAATTGGAAATTTACAACCTCCATACGAATTGGACAATTATTGGAAAAAAGAAATGGAGTAAATATATTTTATAATTTGGATCACCTGCAACCATTAGATAGTGATATTGTGGTCATCTCACGTTATTGTTTCTTGCAAATCAGTTGTAATTAAGTGTTTGTGTTGAACACACATTTCAAGATGGTCGTTATAACGTTAAGATCAAAGTCAAGTAACCTTTACGAACATTTACAAGAAATTATAGAATTGGGACAAAAATAGTGAATGGGAAATTGGTCTGATTAATTTTTGTAGTTACAATAGTATAGCAAATGTAAACAAAGGAACAAATTCTAGCTTCAAATATGGTGATAAGTTAATCTTGTTGGATACCAGTGCATATGACTTGAGGATATTATAAAGTCTATAAAGCATAAATTGAACTATGATGAGAAGGAGAATAGACTTATTATACGTGCAAATGCAAATACTATGAAGATTGAAATTTATTCTGATAAGCCTATTGATTTAACACGCTCTGATTCGATTGCTAAGATACTAGGTTTTGATAATGTAGTTTTACAAGCAAATAAATGGTATTATTCCAAACATCTGGTTAACATATCGAGCATTGATGGTATTCTTGTTAAATGTAATTTAGCATGTGGCAGTTATTCTAATGGAAAAGAAAAACATATAATCTACGAATTTTTGCCAAAGGTTCCTAGCAGTTATTAATTAAATAAAGTACCCTCTCCAATTATTTATGTACCTTTGAATACACGTCAAATTCAAACTATTAATGTAAAGGTAACAGACCAGAACGGATCATTTATTGATTTCCGCGGAGATACATTACAATTAGACTGCACATACGTGAAAACAAAAGTAATGGGATATCTTATTTTCAACCCGCGTACACGTAGTACGTGTACGCATAATCAGGACCTTAGTAGAGAAAAGGTCGCGATAGCGTCAACATCTAGTAAACATAATAATAGGCGTTATCAGCTAAAAGTGCGAGAACTTTGGAAAGATTAGGTTTTATAGTTGATTGGCGACATGTCAGGAGGGGCCGCAATTAGTGATATTCAGGACGTACAGACAGAGCTTCAGTTTCATAATGACATAACCAAATTCCAGTTTCATACACATACAGTTTATTCGGGTCAAGAGATAAAGAACTCTGATGAAGCTCGAATTGGAATAAATTCACTGGATGTTTATACTCTACCTTGCAAATCTTTTATATTAATTGAGGGAACGGTGAGCTGTACAAAGCCGGCAACCCCTGCGATTAACGAAAGTGGGGTAACAACTGGAGCTGCTGGTGCACCCGTTGCGGCAGACTATAAATTAAGCAGTAACATAGTGGGCAACCTTTTTGATGAAATACGATACGAATTAGCAGGTCAACAAATTTCCAAATCAAGATCAATTGGTTTAACTTCTACAATTAAGCTATTCTTGTGAAGAACGCATCTGATAAAAACATATCATTTAGCTGGTTTTGACAGAGCAGGATATGAGCTAACAGATAATAAATTCACTTTCTGTGTGCCGTTGAAATTAATCCTTCCATTTTTTGAAGATTTTCAAAGAATAATTAAACTTGAAACAAGAGCTTGTATTATTGAGGTCGCCCTCAGACCTCAATTGCATTGAGTCTGCAACCGGTACAGAGGTTAGTGTAAAAATTACTAAGCTCCAATGGCGGATGCCCTACATTACTTTAGAAGATCATGTGCGATTGAAATTTTAGAGACTGCTCGATGCCGACACTCCACTGAAATTAAGTTTCCGCCATTGGGAAATTTGTGAATTACCAATTTGCAAAATTAACTTGTTCATTCTTGGTCAGTATGCACGACATCGAATTTTGATACTCCAAAATATATTATAATTGCATTTCAAACTGATCGAAAGAATAAAATTAAAAAATCAATATCTTATTTTGACAGCTGTAATATTTACAATGTTAAAGTATATTTGAATAGTGATATTATCCATACGAAAATCTCTAGGTAAGAAGGAAGTTTTATACCGGATGTTCCTGGATTTCGCACCCTCGTATTATAATCATTCAATCATAGCGAACTCGGAACGAAATCGATTTTAAAACATTTTGTGAATCACACCGCTGATTGTTGTAGATTGTTCACACCAACCAAGTCATTTGAAAACATCGACAGATGTTCGTATTGAAATGGAATTTAATAGTGCAGTACCTGCAAATACTTCCGCATATTGCGTTTTAATTAGCGATCGTGTGATGGAGTACACGCCACTCACGAGCATGGTGAAAGAAGTTCAGTAATTTGTTGAGAGAGTGCATCACTGCAGGTTTATAAGGTGTGTACTGCACCAAATGTAAGCCATTATCAGTTTTACCTTTGACAGGAATCATGTCCTATTCTTTGTGTTCTGATATTTTGGACAAGCCACAAACTCGCTCTATTGGTATCCAGTGTGATCTTGATTCTGATATTTTGGACAAAGCTCAAACTCAGTCGTCGCTACTTTACGATATTGAATCAACAAATTTCTATTATGAACCAAGGAGGAGTAGTACACCAATCCAGAAGTCGGGAGAGGAGGAGGAGGAGGAGGGGGCGCCAGAGGTGGAGGAACAGAAACGAGAAGAGGAACAGAAAGGAGTGCAAAAGCATACACCTACGAAAATTGCTACGGTTGATCTTCACTGGTTTAAGCAAACTTGTAATCAAATTATTGTAAAGGACTTGCTTGTCGATGAGAGCAATAATTATGTTGTATTTCATTTCAAATCACCATTTCCAAAGATGGAATTGACTACAAAATTGTTTAACGACGTAACATGGCTGGAACGTAACTATCATAAAATAAAATGGAGCAATGGAGATTTGGAATGGAATGAGACAATTATCCGTGAATACCTCGCAGGTTATGAAAAAATTTTTACAAAAGGAACTGAAAAAGCAAAGTTTTTGAGAAGATTGCATTCTAACGTACAATGCATACCGGAGGACTTTCTCAAGCCCGATTTCAGCTTTTTCACCACTTCGTGGTGTTATGATGCATGTAAGATACATAAGTATAGACCCGATGGAAGGTGTGCGTTGTACAGTGCCCAACATTATAATTCTTTGCTGTTTAAAAATATGTATCAAACAAATAATTTCTTGTGCAAGAATACTCGTATGAAAAGTATGAAATTGGCGCCTATGTATAAGAATGCTCAGAAAAGAAACTTTGCACGATATGGATTCTTCTACAACGGAAAGGAATTACAGTGTGTTTATTGCTTGCATGCACTGAGACTGCATAAAGCTTGCACGTGTTGTCTGTCTACAATTATTAATGAAGAAAGACCGTTTAATTATTCTATAATAGTGCCAGCCTACACATAGTTTACTCCATTCACTCGACAACTATGGATCCGACAAAGTGGTTAGCTGCTGACCACCAGTTGGAAGTGAGGTTAAGGGGAGCAGACCAAAAAATAATCCCATAAGCCGTAATGTTAACTTATGTACCTTTTTCTAGAGATCTATCCACCCGATCGATGTGAGATTTTGAACACAGACTAACATGACCTTTTTACATACTTTAGCACAAGATTTTTCGTTTTTGACATTTTATTTACTAAATATGATTTTTTTCCTGAATTACTGCTCGAAACACCGTATTGATAACAAAAAGTTGTATAAATGGGATTTTTTAATTAATTCTCAATTATCTCTCGCTAAAGTGTATATAATAGTCCTAAAAAGTACTGTACAAAATTTCAGACGTCTACCTTGAAGGGTTCCTGAGAAAAAGGTACATAAAGTGAAAAAATACTGTTTTTAGAAAATTGACGAAACGCGAACCGATGTAAACAACTTTCGATAATCAAACTAAGATGATCATGGTATTCCAAAGCCTTCTATATCAGCATTACAGGTGTAGTAACATAACAGACTGTAATGTACAAGAATTTATAAAAATTTCATCAGAAATTGAGTAAGAGTAAAACTGGGAAATGTACAAAAAATGACTGTGAAAAATGAGCAACTGGAACAGAAAAAATCTGTTACAGCATGACAGTAAATAATTTTTTTCTCATCAGTGGATGATCGGATCCTTTCATATGATACATCGATTTGAAGCAGAAGAATGGAGCTATCGATATATGACAAAATCAAGAAATTGAAAAAAAATCGATTTTTTTGGTCTGCTCCCCTTAAAAAACTGCATAGACTGGTATGACGAATGCGAAATTGCAATTCAGAAATCATCTAGTGAAAATTATAGTTCGGCGAAACAATTGAAAGACATTTTTCTAAGCACAGTTAATTTGAACGATATAAGAGACTATTTGTGCTATTACCGTCCATACATTTGTTTGTAGATAAATTGATTAAAATTGAAGATGAAGTTATGATGTATTGTTGTAGTGAAATGTTGTAAACAAATATATAGATATTTCCTCGAACATTTTGGTTTAGTATCAGTGTAGACTTGATTGAGTGAGGACGCGAGATACGCCCCCCTCAGACACAACTGTTACAGCTAAGTGCACATTCCTACCTTATCAAGAGATACGCCCCCTCAGAGCCAACTCTGTTACAGCTAAGTGCACATTCCTTCCTTATCAATTTTATTGTTCATAACATAATCGAGGTCATGCAGTGTTTTAGCTTTGCTAAATTCAAAAAATTATCTTGTCTCTTGATGTCAATTTCATTCAATGAATTTGATTCTATTGCAAAAAAATAAATTTTCAACAGGATTCCAAGGCAATGATGTTGATCAAGCGTTAACAAAAACAGAAAATGTACATTTTCCAATTTTATCTGAGATTTTCGAATTATTGGACATACTAGATACAGGTCATCTACATTATTGTAGTGCAAATGATTTCTCAACTATTGTTACAAATTCCGATGAACTTTGGAAATGCTTGTATGACATTGCAGATAAGAAATGTAAAAGATCAACTTAGATCATTGACCTCTCTCTGTTAAGACATCAATAGAGCTGATACCCCAAGTGATATAGGTCTGAGGATATCTATAGCCATTTTTGGAATGCTTGTTCATACTAAATTTACTATAGATATTCTCGGAGAACACACTTAAAAAGTAACGCCTGCGGTTTGTACAGCACATAGAAAATTTCAATATAAATTTGTGAAATTTTTCTTAACTGTCGGCTGGAAAGCAAACCAATTGTATTAATTTGCAATCACTTTATAATTTTACAGTATAAAGATGTAACAGATTCACTCAGTATAAAGATGTAACAGATTCACTTTAATTTGACAGTAGAGAATTTTTTCCCTCAAAGGGAAATTATTTTTCCCTCATCTAGCATTCACTTTAATTTGACAGTATAGCATTAGATGGATTCACTTTAATCTGTCAGTATAAAGATGTAACAGATTCACTTTAATTTGACAGTAGAGAATTTTTCCCTCAAAGGGAAATTATACAGATTCACTCAGTATAAAGATGTAACAGATTCACTTTAATTTGACAGTATAGCATTAGATGGATTCACTTTAATTTGTCAGTAGAGAATTTTTTCCCTCATTTAGCATTCACTTTAATTTGACAGTATAGCATTAGATGGATTCACTTTAATCTGTCAGTATAGAGAGAGGGAATTTTTCCTCCAAAAAGGGAAATTTTTTTCCCTCACTGAGAGAGAGAGAGAGATATATCTCTCTGTTTTCAACCCCCTCGTCCTCACTGGGAGAGGGGAGATAAGATAAGGAGAGGGAGAGGGAGAGGGAGAGGGAGAGGGAGAAGGAGAAGGAGAGGGAGAGGGAGAGGGAGAGGGAGAGGGAGAGGGAGAGGGAGAAGGAGAGGGAGAGGGAGAGGGAGAGTGAGAGGGAGAGGGAGAGGGAGAGGGAGAAGGAGAGGAGAGGGAGAAGGAGAGGGAGAGGGAGAAGGAGAAGGAGAGGAGAGGGAGAGGGGGAGGAGAGGGGGAGTTTGCGCATGCGCAGAGGGGGAGGGGGAAGGGGGAGGGGGATTTGCGCAAAAATTTTTCCTTATTTCTCGGTAATTGCGCAAAAATTCTTCCTCATCCCCACTAATCATAGCTACTGTTGTGGACGTTAACGATAGCTGTTCTTGTAAAGTGTGCCTCGTCGGTAAATAAAACGGTTGTTAAAAAGTTTGGGTAAACAAGTTTTACTAAAAACCATCGGCAAATACCAGCACGGGGAATACAGTCTCGTGGCAATAGAGTATGAACTTTCTGGAGGTGGTATGAATGTAATTGTTGCTCTTTTAGTATCCTCCAAATAATAGATTGATTGACAT
>NW_024092441.1:0-16107 GCF_014356525.2 Nilaparvata lugens | reverse complement strand
GAAGGAGAGAAGAAGGAGAGGGAGAGGGAAGGGAAGGGAAGGAGCAGGGAGAGAGAGGGGGGAGGAGAGGGGGAGTTTGCGCATGCGCAGAGGGGGGGAGGTGGAAGGGGAGGGGGATTTGCGCAAAAATTTTTTCTTTATTTCTCGGTAATTGCGCAAAAATTCTTCCTCATCCCCACTAATCATAGCTACTGTTGTGGACGTTAACGATAGCTGTTCTTGTGCAATACCATTGTTAATCAAACACTGCCATTATAACGTGGACCTCACTATAGTTATTCATGAGGAGCTTTCATGCTCACATGATATCATGACTTGCTATGACATGTTGGATGCCAAGGTAGAGAGTTAGTTGTGGAGATATTTTTAATATTCTTTCCGAAGAATGGACATTGATATGTCCAAAGCTCCGCCATTTATGTAATGCATACCAATATAATATCTATAGTTATTATATTACAAATGCTTTTTCATATCATATACATTCAATAATTATTTTCTTAGTCTATATTATGTAATTCATCTATAAGTTTGGCTGTATTGTAAGCTATAAGTGTATAAGCCAGTATATATTGTAATCTACATAATAAAGTACTCAATCAATCAATCATCAATCATCATGATATCATGACTTGCTATGACAATGTTAGGATGCCAATTTTGCTTGAACCTATTTCATTTATAAGCACATGTCATAATATAATAACAGAAGAAATTCACTTTAAACTGTGAGGATTGGTTGGATGAGAGACGTGGGTGTTATTAATGGGGAATACAATACTGACAGTTAATCGAGATTCACTTTAAATCGACATTAGTTGAATGGGTAGTGTAGGTGTTACTTATAAGAAATGATGACAGTTTAAATTGAATCTGACTGTAATGAGCTGCTGCATCACATGCTATTATGTGATGCACTTTTCAGACTCGGCACGGCAATTTAGATGTGAATAATTAATTATTTTTGAACGGTGTGACGTCACAGCATGTCGTTCAACGCCTACGGTGACATGATGGCAACGGGGAAGGGAAGTGGATTGAGTGGAGGGGGAAGAATGAGGAAGAATGGAGAGGAAAGAATAAGGGTGAAGAAGAATGGAGGAGGACGAAGGAGGATGAGCTGGAAAGAAGAATGAGTGGGGAGAGAAAATGAGGGAGAACAGGAGAAAGAAATGGAAGAGGGAAAACAGGAGGAGAGAGTAACATTAGGGAGAAAGGAAGGAGAAAAGAGAATAAGAGTGAAGAAGAATGGAGGAGGACGAAGGAGGATGAAGAGGAAAAAGAATGAGTGAGGAGAGAAAATGAGGGAGAACAGGAGAATGAAATGGAACGGGGAAAACGGAAGGAGAGAGCAAAATTAGGGAGAAAAGGAAGGAGAATAAGGAAGGAAGGAGAAAGAGAAAGAAATGGAAGAGGGAAAACAGGAGGAGAGAGTAACATTAGGGAGAAAGGAAGGAGAAAAGAGAATAAGAGTGAAGAAGAATGGAGGAGTACGAAGGAGGATGAGGAAAGAAGAATGAGTCAGGAGAGAAAATGAGGGAGAACAGGAGAATTAAAGGGAACGGGGAAAACGGAAGGAGAGAGCAAAATTAGGGAGAAAAGGAGAATAAGGAAGGAAGGAGAAAAAGAATAAGAGTTGATATAATGGAGGAGGAAGAAATGAGGATGAAAAAAAAAGAGTGAGGAGAGAAAATGAGGGAGAACAGGAGAATGAAATGGAGAGGGATAACGGGAGGTGAGGAGAAAATTAGGGAGAAAGGAGAAATGAGAATAAGAGTGAAGAAGGATGGAGGAGGACGAAGGAGGATGACGAGGAAAAAAGAATGAGGGAGGAGAGAAAATGAAGGAGAACAGGAGAATTAAATGGAACGGGGAGAAATCAGGGAGAAAGGAGAATAAGGAAGGAAGGAGAATAAGGAAGGAAGGAGAAAAGAGAAGAAGAATGGAGGAGGAAAAAATAATGAGTAGGTAATGAGAGAAAAATGAGGGTGAAAGAGAATGAGAGAGGAGAGAGGAATTGGGGTGGAGGAGGAATGGTGAAGGAGTAGGGGGTGTAGGACTAAGAGGAGGGAGAAAAGTAGAATGAGGAAGAAATAGGAATGAGTAAGAATAAGAAAATGATTGTAGAAAGGATGTGGGAGGAAGGAGAATAAGAATGAGGGGAGGAAGGAGAATGAGTAAGGAGGTGGTGGAGAAAGAGAGGAGACAAGAAAAAGGGAGAAGTGATTGGGGAGGAAATTGTGAGAAAAGGTGTGAAAATATCAAAGAAAACAGGAAGAAATAAACAGCAGTAGCGAGGAAAGGAAAATTGGAATGTGTGGGTAAGAAAATTCTGAGAGATGGGAAGAAAAAGAAGAGGAGAGAAATAAAAGTGAATGAAATTAGATGAAAGAAAACGAGAAAGAGATGGAAAATCATTGAAAGTGTGAAAAAGAAGAAGGAAGTTGGAAATAGGTGGAGCAGAAATTGAAATAAATTGATAAGGAAAATATAGATGATGGAGCAAGTGGTGCATTGAAACATATAAGTGAGAAATAAGAGAAGAAGAGAGAAGAAAAGAAGAAAGAGAAGAAGAAAAGAAGAAGAAGAAGAAGAAGAAGAAGAAGAAGAAGAAGAAGAAGAGAAGAAGAAGAAGAAGAAGAAGAAGAAGAGAAGAAGAAGAAGAAGAAGAGAAGAAGAAGAAGAAGAAGAAGAAGAAGAAGAAGAAAAGAGAAGAAGAAGAGAAGAAGAAGAAAAGAAGAAGAAGAAGAAGAAGAAGAAGAAGAAGAAGAAGAAGAAGAAGATGGAGAAGAAGAAGATGGAGAAGAAGAAGAAGAAGAAGAAGAAGAAGAAGGAAAATTAGAACTTCAGGGAACATTCTAAATTGGGGCAGCAAAATGTAGGGTGTGTGTATGCACAGTAGTTAAAAGCAGACGAGACGAGATACCGTGTTGTCTGGTAATTTGTCTCGAAACTTTGTCGACTTGTTTGATAAATCGATCGGACACCTTCGAGACTGAATTAATAGAGTGGACATTATGCAAATTAGGACAACCCCATTAAAGAGTGGCACAAAGTGCACCACTCTATTAACTTATCGAAATCTATTGTAATTGAATTGATCGTCAGCTGTTTAGTTCCGCTGTCAGAGGTGGAAAGGTTTCATTAATTTCAAAACTTTAATCAGAGAGGAGAGTTATATTATATTAATCGCTATTACCATAGCCACCTCTAATACAAGGCCGCGGCCTACGATATTGCAACGTCGCAGTGTAAGCCTAGTATCTAATACATGATTGGTGAAAAAGATTTAAAAAATACCAGCTGATTTTTTCACCAATCATGTATTAGATTCTAGGCCTACACTGCGACGTTGCAATATCGTAGGCCACGGACTTGTATTAGAGGTGGCTATTCTATTACTTATATTTCATGTCTACTGTAATAAAGTTGTAATTTTTTTTTCATAATTTCAATGAAGTTATAATAATGTTTTAGTCATGAGATGATCTAGAGAAATAATTCGGATGAATGAGGTATATGTTTGGGAGAGGTGGGTATCATTTTTGACCCAATTAGAATACGATATTATGTTATTCGATAATGAAGTTGTAATAATTTTGTTCATGAGATGATCTAGAGAAATAATTCAGATGAGGTATAATAATTTTGGGAGAGGTGGGTCTCATTTTTGACCCAATAAGAATACGAAATTATGTTATTCGAAATAAAATAAAACTTTCAAAAATAGTGTCCCTGATAGGTGTGGTACCATAGTGAGGTCCACGTTATAATGGCAGTATTTGATTAACATCGGTGCTGCTATCCTTGTCTATCATTCGACAAAGCAGATAGCGCTATTTTTCTCTAGCTCCACAATGTGCCAGATCATTTCCAACACTGTAGTATATGATTTGACAACATATTAAATCTCAATTATGAAAATGTATTATTTTATAAAATCACTCCACTTATATGGGCTACTTTATTCAAATGAATACTAGTAGTTCTGTGAACAGTAGACCTCACGCAGTATTCTCATCCACAAGTACCCAATTGAAACTATAGACCTTATGGAAATACAGCAATAGACTGGCTTCTCCACACATCTGTGTAATCACTTGTCAGCTGATTTATGATGAATAATTTTCTATAGTCTGATTTTTACTCTGATATTGGCGTATGAAGGAGGCTCCTTTTTCCTTTTATATTATCCTTGAAATGCAAAATTTCCAAAAACCTTGTATATGCTTCAACGCGCAATTTAAAAAGGAACATACCTGTCAAATTTCATGAAAATCTATTAACGCGTTTCGCCGTAAATGCGCAACATATAAACATTCAAACATTTAAACATTAAGAGATGTTGTCTCACTTCGCTCGGTCAACAATGTAGAAATATGATTGATTGACAAAATATTCAATCTCAGTTATGAAAATTTATTATTTAATCATTGAAAAATATTTTTTCTTTACGAATATATTAAAGACAATAGAATACAATTATTGATTAATTTGAACAACAAATCAGATACAGTATACCGGTATCAGTTATCCTCTATAGAAGGCAGTGGCAAGGCAGAGAATCGACAACGCTCTTCTCCTATCTTCCTCCTCAGCCATTACAACGTTGACCTCACCATGGTAAAATAATAGTTTAAGAGAAGTTGATCTCAGTTTTGACCCAATTAGATGTTTATCAAATAATCAAAGAAATTCTACAAAAATATAGGGCCACTGCTATAATCCCTATGAGGCTAGGCGCACACAAGTCAGTCAAGACAAGACAAGACACGATTAGTCACAATACTTCACATAGCTGCTTATGACGCAACTCACACTGATTAGTCATTGCAATTAGACATGTCTTCATAAGCAACTATGTGAAGTATTGTGACTAAACGTGTCTTGTCTTGTCTTGACTAACTGGTGTGTGCCTAGCCTAAGACAACCGTATATAATTCGGTCCAGTTCAACTCTTAGACTATCACTAGTCTTATTATTATACTACTTTAGTGTCTTAAGTCTCCAGTAATCCTATATTATTAAACGAGCAATTTCTGTTTATATGTTTTTATGTTTGTTTATATATATATATATATATATATATTATATATAATATATATATATTTGTATGTGACCGGATCTCGATAACGCCTCTAACGAATCTCACGAAATTTGAATGAACGAGTGCATGTGTGGGATCATTCAGCTGTTCTCACGAGAAGAAAAATTCAGCATGAAAAACTTATTTTCGTTTATTTATCTTTTTTTTAGAAAACATGTTTACTTCAGAAAGTCCAAAATAGTAACTAGATGCTGTTAGTGTAGAATAGTACATAGTATATTAACAAATATTGTAGCAAACATTCTAAATTCTCATTGAAATCATAGAGATCAGAAGTTATCCAGTCGATTTTGTAAAATGGAAAACTTTCCCTCAATGGAGGGAAACCATATACTTGATATAGGCCTATTTGACATGTCGTACACCGTTTGAGCTGTGCTCATCATTTAAGCGGTTGTATATGATGAAATAATAATAATAAATCCAATTCATATTATATCTATTTTGTAATTGATGATGTGTTTGTTTTTTGAAGTGTGAATAAATTGTTATTTTGATGAGTGATAGTAGCTTAATCTAGATTTTGATTTTGAATGTAGTATGAATTTGAAAAGCTACAGTTTTGGGCAAAAGCCTGTTGTGCCACCTCATATAACTGTAAAACTAATTGTACGACTGAGAAAATGAATAAATAACTATAAATTCAATCTTTCGTTACAAATTTTGTATGCTTTTACACTCCAGAGCAAAGCTCGGTCCCCCGATATTAAATATTTATGTGTGAGATAAACTTATCTAGCAAAAATAATTAGTTTGAGTAGCAATGGAAAATTCAATTTCATGTTCAGAAGATCTAAGAAAACTAACTCGAATAAAATAATGGAATAGTAGGCTAGATAAAGAGTAACCGATAATGTCTTACTTCCTTAAAATCCCTAGAATACTCTTATGAAATTGATCTTATATTCATAGCTATATCGATTCTCTCGAAACAATACTACAATAACATTATATGGGACACAGTTGGGTTTCAAATAAACACCAGTCTAGTCTAGTGTTGTTGAGCCATAGAGTTTTATTGCTTTTGACTCATTCTTCTGCTACAGTACAATCTTTTATAGCTGCTACACTTCCTATTAATCCAACTGATACGAGATTTTCTCTTCCGCTTTTCTCATTTTCCTACTGTGTTCTTCCTTATTTTTCTGATTATTTTTCATCATCTCTTTCTTTTTCTCCCGCCAACTTATCATTTTCTTGCTCCTTCTGCTCTCTTACTCATTTTGTTATCTCTTTCTTGTTTTCTTCTCTCGGCTTATTATTTCAGAATTTCTTCTGAGTTCTTTCATTCTTTTGTTCTCTCTGATTACGTTTTTCATATCCACCTGCTCCGCATATGTTTTTCTTAATTTTCTCACCATTCCTCCCCATTCTCCTTATACTTCTCCTCCTCCTCCTTCTCCTCTTTCCCTTCATCCACCTATTCCTACTTCTTTTCTTCCTCTTAAACGAATTCTCGGTCTCTCCTTCTCCGTCATCTCATTCTCCACCTCTATATAACTTATATTTTTCCACTTTTCTATCTCCTCTTCATTTTCCTACACCTCCTGCTCTTCCTCTTACTCTTTCCCCTCCTCCTACTCCTCCTCCTTCTCCTCTTTACTTCTCCTTCATCCTCCTGTTCCTACTTCTTTTCTTTCTCTTAAACTTATTCTTCACATCTCTTTCGTTATCTTATTCTCCATCACTTTATAACTTATCTTTTTCTCACTTTTCCATCTCATCTTCATTTTCCTTCACCTCCTGGTCCTCTTCCTCCTCCCCCCTCTACCAACTTCTCCTCCTCTTCCTCGTCCTCCTCCTCCTCCTCCTCCTCCTCCTCTCCTCCTCCTCCTTCTTCTTCTCCTCCTTCTTCCTCCTCCACCACCTCTCCTCCTCCTCCTCCTCCTCCTTCTCCTCCAGCATCTCCTCCTCCTCCTCCTCTTTGGTAGAGAGTTAGTGGGAAGGATACTTAGAATATTCTTTCCGAAGAATGGACATTGATATGTCCAAAGCTCCGCCAATTTATGTAGATGCATAACAATATTATCTATTTTATCTAAAGTTATTCAAATTGATGTTTTTCATATCATATACAGCTCAATAATTATCTTCTTAATTTATATTTTGTAAATTCATCTACAATCTTTCTGTATTGTAAGCTATTGTAATAAGTGTATAAGCCAGCATATATGTAATCTACAAAATAAAGTACTCAATCAATCAATCTCATCCTATTCTCCTCATTCATCTCCTGCTCTTCCTCCTCCTCCTACTCCTCCTACTCCACCTCCAGCGGAAGCGGACAACTTCGCAGTTAGCAAATCGGGGTCAAGCTTGTAAAAAATGGCTCCCTGACAAAATAACACAAAAATAAGGCCTTCCAATGTATATATACGGCTAGGCGCCACATTTCAAAAATACCCCCCGCTTTGACTCATGGGGGGCTGAACCCATTCCTCAGTGTGGTGAACCCCATTACACCCCTGCTTTGACAGGCGGGGGGACTGGACCCCTTACCCCTTAGCCCGTGTGGTAAACCCCATTACAAAGAACTCCCTTTTAAGACCCCCTACCAGGATTAAAAGCCCTCGGACATGTGACATCATTAGATGGAAATCTCCCTGTTACCCCCTCCTTTCCTTTATCCCCTCTAGGTCTCCCTCCAACGCACCCCGCCCCTACAAAAACCATCTGATCTACTGACCTACTAAGATGTCTTTGAGAAGGGTATAATACCTTGTATTATTGTTGCAGTGCCAAGTATTGAGTCACAAGGCTTACTCACGATTGTGCAAGTTGGTGTAACTTGCTGATTGGGACATGTTGCGACCTAGAAATGTAGTTTATCAACGGGTTATGAAGGTTTAATCGTTGAAAAAGGGGTAAAACTGGTTAAAAGAGAGATTCATAATAACCTAGGTTTTATTTTTAGAGCTATATTTATTTTGTTCTTCCATTTGAAAATTACTTTAATGTTGAATATGCTTTGAAGATAAAGTTGAATGCAAAATGATAATTTTTATTAAAATGTGTATTTTTACTTTCCTTGCCCTATTACCATAGGTAAGGAAAGTATTGCTTTCCGAAAAAAATTAAGGTACCCCAATTTGTAAATTTCTATCTATACGTTTCGAGGTCTCCTGAGTCCAATAAAGTGGTTTTTGGGTATTGGTGTGTGTGTGTGTGTGTGTGTGTGTGTGTGTGTGTTGTGTGTGTGGTGTGTGTGTGTGTGTGTGGTGTGGTGTGTGTGTGTGTGTGTGTGTGGTGTGTGTTGTGTGTGTGGTGGGGTGTGTGTGTGTGTGTGTGTTGTGTGTGTGTGTGTGTGGTGGTGTGTGTGTGTGTATGTGTGTTGTGTGTGTGTGTGTGTGTGTGTGTGTGTGTGTGTGTATATGAGTGTATGTGCGTCTGTGTACACAATATGTCATCTCTCAATGAATGAATGACTTGAAATTTGGAACTTAAGGTCCTTTCCCTATAAGGATCCGACACGAACAATTTCGATCAAATGCAATTCAAGATGGCGGCTAAAATGGCGAAAATGTTGTCAAAAACAGGATTTTTCGCAATTTTCTCGAAAATGGCTCCAACGATTTTGATAAAAGTTATACCTAAAATAGTCATTGTTAAGCTCTATCAACTGCCACAAGTCCCATATCTGTAAAAATTTCAGGAGCTCCGCCCCATCTATGCAAAGTTTGATTTTAGATTCTCAATTATTAGGCTTCAGATACAATTTAAACAAAAAATTTCGAGTGGAAAATATCCAGCATGAGAATCTCTACAATTAATGTTCAGTAACATTTTCACCTTAAATTAAAAATAAGCTCGGAATTCGAGAAAATGTTATTATTTCAATTGCAAACTGTTGGCAACTGTTGATTCTATTGAATCATTCACTATGAAGAGATAGCAGACCTCGTGTGTCTCCAGCGTTATAGTCCAGTAACCAGCTGGCTTAGATCTTTGAATAGTAGACTTGAGATGCGCGGGAACACTAGCGTCAGGTGATAAATTTTCATAACGGCAAGGAAAGTTGTGTGAGTGCGCCACACCAGATTTTTTGACAATATCTCAAGTCTCTGCAATTATGGAAAAGTTCCACAACATTAATATTCACACTTTCTTATGTATTTTAATACGACATGCAGTCAATTATCAAGTAAATAATTAAAAACTTTTACTTACTGACTGAAGTACTTTCAATCGTCTAGCGATCATTTCCAAACGATTGAAAATGACTTTAGTCAGTAAGTAAAAGTTTTTAATTATTTACTTGATAATTGACTGCTGTCCTGTTTAAATATATAGAAAAAAGTGTGTTAATACATAGCAGCTCGGAATGGATCAAGAAACCATCACCATTAATATTCACTCTACAAACTAATCAAAGATAAATAATTTGAAGAAAGAAAAAATGTAAAAAAGGGTAATTTGGTTTTAAATTCTTCTGAATTAAAGCTGTGTTATGAACTCTATTAAGAGCTATATCATGAGATTTGCTGTATTATAAACTCTATTAAGAGCTATATTATGAGATTTGCTGTATTATGAACTCTATTATTATGAGCTATATTATGAGATTTGCTGTATTATGAACTCTATTATTATGAGCTATATTATGAGATTTGTTGTATTATGAACTCTATTAAGAGCTATATTATGAGATTTTTTTGTATTATAAACTCTATTAAGAGCTATATTATGAACTCTATTATGAGATTTGCTGTATTATGAACTCTATTATGAGATTTGCTGTATTATGAACTCTATTAAGAGCTATATTATGAGATTTGCTGTATTATGAACTCTATTATTATGAGCTATATTATGAGAGTTTTCAAATTTTATAATTGTCGCCACATACCGATTTCGCGTCATAATGGAAACAGCCAATGAGAGTTGTTGAGTTTGAGAGAGAATTCATCTTATCACAAGCTAACCAATTGGAGAGCAAAGATTTCGTCATCATGGAGACAGCCAATGGGAGTTCAGCAGGTGTGAACTCAACCAATCACAAACTAACCAATGAGAGAGCAAGGATTCTTCTGTCATGGCAACGGGAGTTGAGTCAAAGAGGATTCAACCAATAAGAGAGTAGTAGTAGTCATGAGCAAACATGAATTATTGTGTATGACAAATCTGGAAATCGTGGATTTCAAAATCATAGAATTCACAGTCACGTTTACACCAGAGTCGTCAGTAAAATTTTGTTCACAAATAGTTTTTTTTTTCAAAAAAGTTGTCATTTTTTCTGTAAAAAACAAGTCAAATGTTGCTGTGCTTTACAAGAAATTGGAAACAGATTGTCGAAGTTTGTTGAAACTTGGTTGACAACTCTGGTGTAAACGTGGCTTTAGAAGAAATCTCAAACTGATAGTAACCTGTTATTAAACTGGCGGTCAACTGTTATTAAACTGGTAGTCAACTTTTATTAAACTGGTAGTCAACTTGATTGAATGAAAAAGACTAAGAAATTGTCAAAAAACCACAGACCACAGATTTATTGATAAACTCTGAGTTTATCAGAGATTGACAATGGTGTAATAACCGAAACCGGTCTTTCTAAGTATCAATAAATCTGTGGTTTTTTGACAATTTCTTAGTCTTTTTCATTCAATATGAATAATTACCACAATATCAACTTCTCAACTACACAAAAAGTGGTGGTCAACTGTTATTAAACTGGTAGTCAACTGTTATCAAACTGGTAGTTAACTGATCTTCAACTAATTATTCAGAGAGACTGCTTTCAAATGACGTCATATCTATTTTTGTAAGCATTAACGCTCAAAAAAGACAAGACTAGACAATAATCAAGTTCAAAATAGGACATTGATGAATGACAACTTGATTCATGAATGAGTATTAAAGCTCTTTCGTCATGAAATAATGAATGACAAGAATACTGTTCATTGAGAATCAAACTTCCGAGTACTTTGTTCTTTGAACGGATATATAAGGCACGGAAAAGTTCAGTCAATGAAATATCGAACTATTAGGATGTATAAATTATAAGATGGCGAAGAAAATGGGAGGAAATTATACGTCAGTTTGTTTCTATGACGTGAATAATAGACTAATGACAACCTAAAATAGAATCATGGGTTATCGAAGTAAACTCGGAAGTTTATGAATAAAAAATAATATTTGGAGGAGAAAAATAATAGTGAAAACTAAAGATGGAGCAACAGGTTTGTTTTCCGGACGTGAATCATAAACTAATGACATCCTAAAATAGAGTTATGTGTTAACGAAGAAAACTTGGACGTTAGTGCATAAATAATTTGAGGGAGAAAAATATATGAAAATAATACGTCAACTCTATTGTAAGATCATAATGTAAAACTGTCAGCATTGTTTGGATAAGATACTTAGATGTTGTTCACAAGGAACTCTATCTTAATTTATGTAATTTCTATTTATATTACTGACAGATGAAAGTATTATGAATAACTATAACTATACGTGAGGTCCACGTTATAATGGCAGTGGAGAAGATAGGAGAACTGCGTTGCCGATTCTCTGCCTTGCAATTACCTAGCTGATAGAGGATATATCTAGAGCTGATACCGGTATATCTCTTGGAATATTAGCTGTGCATTCATGTTTGAAATGATTAATTATATTCGTCAAGAAAATTAATTTTTCAATGATTAGGTAATACATTTTCTGAATTAAGATTAAATATTTTGTTAATTATATTACCACATTGTTAAAAACGATCTGCCAAAGTTGCGGAGCTAGAAAAGGATAGAGCTATCTGCTTTGTCGAATGATAGACAAGGATAGCATCACCAATATTAATCAAATACTGCCATTATAACGTGGACCTCACTATAGATGAAAGTACTGTATTATGGAAAACTAACAAGAATGAAGCAACAGGTTCATCATGCCTCGATGTAAATAATAGATAAATGGCTTCTAAAAATAAAAGTATGGATTACCACAATAAGAAGAAAAATGGGTTCCCAAAATAAAATATTTTTCCAGAATAGAACAAAACTTTGCTTTATTTGAAGACTATTGGTCACGCAACGGATAGACGCTTTAAATGCGATGCAGTTTTTAACCCTGGATTTGTCTGTTTCAATGCAATTTGGGGTCAGGGTTAATCTAGATTCCAGTTTATAAGTATATATATACTTTTGGGTCGATTCTGATACCTCAAATTTTAAATATTTCTTTACTAGCCGTCAGGCTCGCTTCGCTCGCCATATCCGTCTAGAATACAGGCGACATGAGATGTTATTGTATTTTTTCATTCATTCATAATATCCATTTATTGAGTACTAGCCGTCAGGCTCGCTTCGCTCGCCATATCCGTCTAGCCAGGGGGCTCCGCCCCCCTGGACCCCCGACTGGATCGTCCAAGAATGAGATCAGCAGGCTCGATTCCCTCGCCTGCATTTTTCATTTGAGCATTTTTATCATATGTTAGGACGATCCAGTCGGGGGTCCAGACTAAACGTCTGGCTAAACGGATATGGCGAGCGAAGCGAGCCTGACGGCCAGTAATATAATATTCCCAGGAATAGCTCTGATTGAATTATCAGTGCCCAATCAATTTTTCCGCGATAAATGCATTTCAATCTTCATTTGGTGCCAACCTAACAAAGTCAACTCAACTTAATGCCAACCTGACAAAATTATTAATTTAGTTACCAGTTAACAACTGTTTCGAAGAGGTACTCTCTCTAGATTATAGTTCTATATTAACATAATTGTGGTATGGACATTTTTCAATTATAATTAAGAGAATAAGAAGAATATACATGCTAAAAGACGAACTTTAAACCCTTAAAAAACACCCTCAGAGTTAAAATATTGCCAAAAGATTTCTTAGTGCGCCTCTAAAGGGCCAACTGAACATACCTACCAAATTTGAACGTTTTTGGTCGGGTAGATTTTTAGTTCTGCGAGTGAGTGAGTGAGTCAGTCAGTGAGTGAGTGCCATTTCGCTTTTATATATATAGATTCCTTACAAAATACAGGTTACATTGTAATACAGAGCATGTTTTACTGGATTACCCCTACAAGGCTATTCGTCTGAGTGTAACTTTTGCACTGAATCACTCCTAAAATTCTCATTAAAATCCCAAAATCCCAAAATCAAAATCCCATTACAAGGATTTTCGTTGAATATTCAAGACTTGCTCCTGTGTATTGTGATAACTTTTTGTCTTCTCTAGAATTTAGTTATCTTTCTAGCAGGAAACTCCTTGAATTGATCGTTTAATTCTGGACTCACAGATCTTTGCACTAAATTGATCCTCTACTTCTAAAATAATAAACTTACCAAATATTATAATAATAATATCGAGTGACTTGGCTGGCTAAGGTCTGGTGTCAGAGTTCTCAGGTCGCAACTGATCAATTTCAGGGCCTCTGACATGACGTAACGACTGCTTTTTAGGCAGCCGGGACCGACGGCTTAACGTGTCCATCCAAATTATTATGATATCGATCAATAAATATCAACAATATTAATGTGGAATCCCATTGTATCTGCTAAATCTTCTGCATTATCATACAAACCCTGAGTTTCATAGTTTTCAACTGCTTTTCAACGTTCAACAATATTATAAATTGAAGTTGATCTCTCCTTCCTCTGATGTAACATTGGTAATATTTCCTGTTTTTTTTTTTTAAATTGTAAAGCTGCGTTTTACACCAAAGTTATTAACAAAATGTTGATAACTTGATCCTTATAGATTCTATTAGATTGAACGGAACTTGACAAACACATATGTTCATCATGTGTATGATAAGTTATGTTCAATCTAATAGAATCTATCCTGTACTATTAAACGAGCAACTTCTGTTAATATGTTTGGATGTTTATATGTTTATATTTCACCGGATCTCGAAAACGGCTCAAACGATTCTCACGAAATTCAGAACATAGTAGGTTTATAATGTAAAGATTCGATTGCACTAGGTCTCATCCCTGGAAAAACTCGCTGAAGGACATTAAAAGGATCATTATTATTCATCCTTGAGAAAACAGTTGATAATAATTATTTCGTCGTCTGTTGGTGATGGAAGTGAGTGAGCGAGTTCATGTGTGGTGGACTGTGTCAAAATTATGACTCAGCTGTTGAACTTTTGTAATCATTTTATCAGGTACTTAGTGCCGGTTGCAAAAAAGCCGGGTTAGGCTATTTTCAATCCTGATTAATTCCAGTAGATCCATCTTTTTGAAATGTTCTTCTCTGATTTGGTTCACGTGAAGTTAATCAGGATTAAAATCTAACCGGCTTTTGTGCAACTGGGCCTTTGTGAGGGAAATTTTTGGCCTTCCCTTTGGGAATTAATCTCAATTTACTGTGATTAGGTAGAACATTTCTGTATGAATGTTATTATAATTTCTTCTTTTGTAATAAATTTTTTATGCTTTTGTACTCCAGAGCGAAGCTCGGTCCCCGATATTAAGAATTAAGTTATTAACATTTTGTTAATGACTTTGGTTTAAACGCAGCTTAAGAGCTTACCAATACCCATGCCCGGTAATGTTTATTAAATCTAACCGTGATCAACTGCAGATCAGTTCGTTGATAAAATCTAACCGTTATTAACCGCAGATCAATGACGTCTTCCACTTCTCACCTTGCTTTACGTTAGATGACGTCATTTAATCACAGTTAAAATCAATAGACGTACATGAAACTGGAACTCAGAGTTCGATCAAAAATATATTCACTGAATCTTCATTCTTAGAATCTGTCCAGACTCTTCCATTACAAAAATGTTGTATAAGAAGCTTTTGAATAGCTTATCTCCAAAGATTGATTGGATCCTAATGCAATCCAAAATCATGCCTCTATTTATTTATTTATCGTTTGGCAGATACACAACATATATATGGCAGATATACATATAAAGCTCATGAGTCTCAAATGTCTACATATAATATACTATATTTTTTCAATTTCTTCAAGATGTTGTGTAGTTTTTGGTTAGGAGAACATAAGTTTGTCTGACCGCCATTATATGCTAGTCCATTTAGCGTTACCATAGAGAAACGATAGCATAAGTAAATATCCCACTTTAGTAGATATAACTTTTACTGTTATCCCAAGCCGATAGTTCACGTAGTTCTTTCCTATGCAGCTGTGTGACGCTGGTAGTCTCTCAAATTGTGCCGTTCATACACTCTCACCCCAACAAAACAGTAAAAATCGACAGTAATCGGCTTGAGATAACAGTAAAAGTTGCGACATAAATTCCCTATACCATGGGATATCTACTTACGCTATTGTTTCTCTATGGCGTTTCCCAATGTGCACCATGCCTCTAAATAGTGATATTCTATGTTAGTCATTTACTTAATATGTTCTTCCCTAGAATAGTCCGGGTGCAAATGTCATGAAAAAGGCATAACGTCAAAAAGACTAGAAAGAATAATGTAAAGTCGTAATAAAAGTGTTGAACTTGATGAAATTACGATTCTTATTGGCTTTTTAACGCAGTTCGTTAAACAATTAAAATAGTCGAGAAATCAAGAAATTCATTAAAAATTGAAGGAATTTACAATTTAAGTACCGTTTGCACAGTCAAAGCTTAAACTCGATTAAATCAGCTGGTGGCTTAAACTCAAAATGAAACACATTATAACAAACTAGACTTGATACGGATTTAATCCAGTTTAAAATGAAATTTAGTTTAAACTGTAACTGTGCAAAGGGCCCGGACTAACAAAGTAATTAACTCATCCTACTTTTTTATTACTGTGCATACTTAGTATTTTCAGTTTATTCCAAATATTACATACTGAGAATATGATTCAAATCCAAGATATTATTCTAATCTTCAGTTTTACAAAATATTCCTTATCTAAACATCCCTTTTTCTTGAAAGCTAGTCGGTTTCTTCAATTTTTTGAAAATTTCTGAAAGGTTTGCAAAAGCAACGGCAGCCATTGTTACACCATTGTTGACATAGCAGATGACATCAACTTCTGGAGAAAAAAAATTGAAAATTTTCGAATTACCACCTTTTTTTCCACCTCCTGGCAT